>NC_056728.1:179983761-180204021 GCF_019279795.1 Protopterus annectens
TTGGTTTTACCAACATAATATCCTGAGCATGACGTGCAATCAGCCAAATACACCACATTAAAGGTCCTACAGGTAGCTCTCCCTTTAAAATGGAAACTCTTCCCTGTGGAAGGATGTACAAACACTGTCTCCCTATTAATATGATCACAAGCCTTACAACCCCCACATGGGACAGTACCTAGCGACTTGGGTAGGCATGTGACCTCATTGTTTCCCCTTTCGTGACAGAGTATATCCTTCAGGTTCTTATTCCTCTTATAACTAAATTGTGGGAAGTCCCCTACTATACCACTCAAGTTTCTGTCACTGGTAATGATGTTCCAATTCCTCTTGATGATGTCACACACCCCTTTGACATTACTGCCATATGTTAATGTTATCCTAGGTGTAGTATCCTTCTTCCTACCTTTAATCCAGTGACCATTGTGATTACTATAATTACTTCCTGGGCTCGTTGTAACATCAAGCCATGGTCTATATTTACCTTGCCTATTCGCACTACCTCTTGCTACTGCTGTTTCCACTAGCTCACATCTATACCCTCTTTCTTGGAAACATTCTTTCAAGTCATCTATCTCTCTCTCAAAATGTTCATCCTGTCGACTGATCCTAGAGATCCTGCCAGAAATACTAGATGAATTTAGAAATCACTTTCACGAAATTAACCATAATAATATTAACATGGAACCAAAAGATAAAATAAAGGAGTTTATAACCACAAATATGAATAAAAAGCTTAATAAACAACAGATTAAACTATTGGACAAGAGTATTTCATATACAGAAGTTATTACACAAATAAATAAGCTTAAATCAAACAAAGCACCGGGTAATGATGGTATTATACCAGAGATATATAAAATCCTT
This sequence comes from Protopterus annectens, assembly GCF_019279795.1. Lineage (NCBI taxonomy): Eukaryota > Metazoa > Chordata > Ceratodontiformes > Protopteridae > Protopterus > Protopterus annectens. The sequence goes on from NC_056728.1 coordinate 179,984,629, forward strand.
TCTAAAAATACATATTCATTAATACATAAGGTTTTTATTTTGGCCCAAACTGAGTTAATAACCCCCCCATCTTGGCAAAATACATTTATTTCGCCAATTTTAAAACCTAATAAAGATCCAACTAGATGTTCTTCATATCGGCCCATCTCATTACTTAATGTTGATTATAAAATGTTTATGAATATCTTTGCTGATAGATTGAAGACAATCATTCCCGGCATTATAGATATAGATCAGACAGGCTTCATTGTAAATAGAAATACTTTTGATAATATAAGAAGAACTTTAACATTAATAGATTTTGCAAATAGGAAAAGAAAGATTTAACACTTATTAGTCTTGATATAAGTTCAGCATTTGATTCAGTAAGTTGGGACTATCTGTTTACCTTAATGAAGTGCACAAACTTCTCGGATGCATTTGTAAATCTAATTGAACATTTATACAAAGGAACGTTGGCTTATATTAAGGTAGGAACATATGTTTCACAAAAATACCCATTCTTAAAGGTACAAAACAAGGATGTCCACTTTCTCCACTATTATTCACTTTAGTAATGGAGCCTTGGGCTAATTTGATCAGAAACAGTACTGACATAGAGGGTTTTGAAATAGATGAAAATACAACATCCAAAATTCAACTTTTGCAGATGATGTTCTAATTACATCAGCAGGATCTAATTCTTCTATACAGTCTCTATTTGATAACATGATGAATTTTAAAAGTATTTCTGGTTTAATATTCAATGAAGAAAAACTAAAATACTACCTATATATACACGAAAAAATATTCTCATTAGTGATTTTACTAAATATGTACCCAATTCAGGTCAGATAACTTATTTAGGTATAATACTATCTAAAGATATTAAATCTATTATATATAATAATTATAATACCTGTTTTCTTAATATACAAAATCTTTTTAATACCTGGAATAATATGTTTTTACTATGGAGGAGAGACTTACAATTATTAAAATGATAATATTCCCCAAGATTTTATACTTAATACAATCAATAATACTTCCACCTACAAAAATAATTATCAAGAAACTGAACACACTAATGTTAAATTTCTTATGGGCACCTAATAGACCTAGGATTGCATTAAAGAAACATACTAATAGCTGGTCTCAAGGGGTATTTCTTTTCCAGACTTTAATTTATATACTATCTCTTCTATTGTAAAAGTTATTACTTTATTAATAGATCAGTCATATGTCACAAAATGGAAAGATTATTGGGAGCTAATTAGTATACACTTCATGAAAATCTCCTTAACACATAAACATATGATTGTAAATAACTCCATGTTATGGTTACTAAAGGAATTTTGTACTTCACCTATTACACCTAAACATATGGTTTGTTACCCATTAAATATTATTATTAGTTATCGTAACTTTATATTCATGCACCCTAAGTATAGGGAATGGAATTTTATTGTATTTCCTATAATGTATACTCAGGGTATGCTTTTGTCATCTACTTCTGAAGGAACTCATTTAGCTATAGATAATGATCTAAAGTACTGGTATCAGTTGATATCTGATAATAAAGTTAAAAATCTAGATTTCTTAAAACAAGAATTTGATCTAAGAGAAACTTGCTGGTTAGAGGTTCAGACCTTTAGACAACATCTCATTAATAAAATAGATTTAATGTCTATAACTGTTAAAGAATCTATTCCAACACTGATTGATTACTTGATATTAAATTTACAACATAAAGTTTCTGATAAAGGTAAACTTTCATACATACATAAAGTTATCAGACAAGAAACTTTTACAGTGTAGATTCATACTGGAATTATTTCACTTCTATTAATGGGGACCCACCAAATCAACAAGATAAACAATATATATTGAATCTGCTTATAGAACTATGTCTTCCATTGTCTGGAGACTTTATACATGGAAATTTTACATAGATCTTTTATACACCTTTGATGATGAATAAAATAAATAATAAAGATAATCTATGTAAGAGATGTAATGTAGAAATTAATGCTGACTGGGCTCATATGTTTTATGACTGTATAAAATTGAAAGAATACTGGAAGTCAATTAATGAATTTTTGCATGCTCTTTTTACAGATAATTTCATTATTTCTAAATCTCGTATATTATTCAACACACCTGCACCTCAAAGTGTTAAAAAGGTTAAGCTTCCCTTGTTATGGTCTATTCTAGCAGTGGCTAGGAAAATAATAACTAGAAATTGGATTTCAGATACACCTCCTTCATTCAATGAATTTAAAAATGTTATGAATATAGTGTGCCATATGGAAATAAACACAATTAGGACTAGAACAAACAGAAAAACATCTTATTTTATTGTATGGGATAATTTACAAAATTTGTTAAAAAAATTTTAATTTCAATAGCATGATATTTTAGTTTAATTAATTGATCTGATTATAGTGGCTGTCTTTGTAAATACTTTAGTTGTTTTGTTGAATATTATAATAATACCTATTTTTAATTACTTGTATAAAATTGTTATGATATTTCTCTTATATGTTAAAACAATAAACCTGTTTTGAAAAAAAAAGAATATCTGCCTAAATACTTCATCCTTAAATTTTCAGAGTCTACATATTAGCTTCCCCTCAAGTGTTTGGCAGTGCTCTGTACAGGCTCAGACACCTTGAGTGACATTTTTCCTGTAAAAGGAATATATAAGGAATGTATAAGGAAACAGCTCCAGTACTTGGAAATAATGACCATCCCACCTGGCATGTCTAAAGGTCAGTTCCCTGTGCTTTCTCCTGTTAACCTGGTAAACTTGGGCATTCTGAGGCAGTGTAGCAACTGCCTCATGTACACAAACAACCCTCTCCTCTTACCTGCCAACACTCAGACTTGTGAGAGATGCACTTATATCCAAACTGGAAACTCTGCACTTTCAAACCAAGACTGGAATAGCTGGTCAAGAAGAGAAGGTCAACACCTGCACCACACCACATGCAACACATAGCCCTCCAGAACACCCACCATCACACCTCTCACATAAAAACAAAAAACACACACCCACCTTCACAGAGGCTCTCAAAAGAAATCTACCCAAACAGCAGAGACCTCCAAGGCAGAAACGCACTTGACCACCACAACACAGCACAAACCACAAGACACAGCTCACCTACACAGTGTGTCCCTCAACCTAAGCCCCTAAGGCAAAGCAGCTTGCCCACTACACTAATCATTGGTGACTCGATAGTGAGGCACACTGATGTCCCACTCACTAGGTTGAATAAGGATAAGGTAACAGTCAGATGTCTATCAGGTGCCAGAATCCGACACATAACACATGCACTCATGTCACTCTACAACAAGTACAAGTATGCCTCTGTCACTGTCCATGTGAGTGTGAATGACCTGAGATACACCTCCCTGGACTACATGAAAAGAGACATGGAGGAGCTCTCAGATTATGTGGCCAAGGCAGGTATGACCCTAGCCCTGAATAGCATCCTACCGTCACCCAAAATGATACTGTAGTACAAGAAGAAAATGATTGACTTCAACAATTGGTTACGTTTCTGGTGTCATTCTAAGGGGATCCAGTATCTGTCTGTTTGGGATGACATGACTGATAGACCTTGCCAGAGATGGCCTGCATCTGTCACCCCTGGGTTTCTGAATACTGGCTAAGGCACTTGCCACCCCTATAGTGCCTTTTTAGATGATGTTCCAAAGACCAAATGACCACTGCAACAGCTATAAATAAATGCAATCTGATGGTCATGCTGCTCAATGCTAGAAGTCTAAATCTCAAGATGCACTTGCTTGAAGCACTCCTCAAAATGGAGATCATTGACATCTGTGCTATAACGGAGACCTGGTTTAAAGCAGCAGAAAGCTCCCCTGCACTACCAGGATATAACTCATTCGGCCCCAGAACATGGACTGAAGCTCCAAAGGTGGTGGTGTCTCCATATTAATAAAGGATATGCACACCTCCAGACTAGTAGCTCAGCATAATGCATCTTAGATACTTCAGGTACAACTAACATTGGTTAAGATGGGGATTCAGGTCATATCCTGTTATAAGTCCACAACCATGTCCCAAGACTCTCACTCCATGTTCTTAAGTACCCTGAAAACTATTAGGGTCCAACCCAACACTCTCGTACTAGGTGACGACTTCAACTACCCCTCCATCAACTGGAAAAACTACTCATACATCAATACACTGGCCCAATGCTTCCTGGAATTCATCAGTTCCAATGCCCTGAACCAGCTCATTCTTATCCCTACTAGAGGAAGCAACATCCTTGACCTGGTTATTACTAACATGGGCAACTGTTGCTCTACACCAATAGTCAATTCCTCCCTGGTTAAATCTGACCACAAAATAATCACCATGGAAATCCACATCTCACCCACATCCCTCACAAAGGTAATCGCCATGAAAAACTTATCCAAAGCTGACTTTGGGCTCCTAAAAACAGAGGTAGCTAACTTCACAGCACCCATATCAATGGAAAATAGATGCATGACTGTGGAATCATACACCAATGCACTGTACAAGCACGTACATAAATGCATGGAACTAGCCATACCCAACAGAACCAAGATGCTGTCCTCCAAAAAAAGGAAGCCAATCTGGTGGTTCCCTGCCATTAATAAACTCTATAACAGAAGGAAGAACCGTTGCAGAAAAAGGTGAAGTCTCAAGACTGGAAAAACTCCCTTATTAGCCTCAACAAAAAGTTAAGATCCCTCATCAAAACCTCTAAAGTCAGCTATGAAGGCAGAATTGTGGCAGACATTAATAACAACCACAAAGCCTTCTATAGCTATATCAAGAATCTCAATGGCAATACCCAGGTTTACTCTGAGTTACTGCACAATGGCATCTCTTATACTGAGCAAACAGAAATTGCCAACATACTGGCCGACAGATTCAGTGCCAACTTTACCCCTCTCCCCCCCAAAGAACCAATCACAATACCAGAGGAATGCCAGGCACCCAGCATTACTGCAGCACAAGTTAATGCTGCATTGTCCAAGGCTAAGTATACAGCTTCCATGGAACCAGAAAGTATCCCTGGATGTGTTCTACAAGAAGTACAAAGTGAACTGGCACCACATATATGTGCCCTGTTCAATCACAGCCTCACCTCAGGCTTTGTCCCTACTGAATGGCACACTGATACAGTCATCCCTCTCCATAAAAGGGGGGGGTGACTACAGACCCTGGTAATTATTGCCCCATTAGCCTGATGAGTCTGATATGTAAGGCTTTGGAGCACATCATCATGAATCTAATTAACAAGGATATAGGGAATCTCCAAACTCTAGATCCCACACAGTTTGGTTTTGTGAAAGGTAGATCATGCCTGCTCAACCAGGTTGACTTCTTTGAGTCAGTAACCAGAGCTGTGGATGAGGGCAAGGCAGTTCATACAGCCTACCTTGATCTGGCCAAGGCCTCTGATACCATTCCCTACTCAGGAATTATTGATAAACTCACCAAACTAGGCATAAACCCCTATATCACTAGGTGCAAAGTGGCGGACTCCAGGTCAGACTGCCAACCAGTCATGAGTGGAGTCCCTCAGGGATCGGTCCTAGGTCCTCTCCTGTTTGGCATCTACTTCTCAGAAGTCCAGGCCAACACAGAGGGACTCTGGCTGACCAGGTTTGCAGATGACTGCAAGCTATGAGCCATTATTAACTCCCCAAGTGATGTAGACATCCTACAGAAAACCCTCACTGAGACCAATGACTGCTGTTGAAACCATGGCCTTAAGCTTAATGCCAAAAAATGCGTCGTCATCCCCTTTGGGAAAAACTCAGTTCCCAATAATTACCACATCGATGGGAGCCAACTGAACACTAAAGGTGTTGTAAGAGATCTGGGGACACAGGTTGACAGCATCCTCTCCTTTGACCAACACTTTGCCACTGTGGTCAGAAAGTCCTTCAGTGTGGCACATCTCATTACCAAGGGTTTTGCATCCAGGAAGAAAGAGGTCATCATCTCTATCTACTCTTCCCTCATTAGGCTAGTCACTGAGTATAATGCCCCATTTGGCATGTACCTCACTAGACACATGCAACACCTGGAAAGGCTACAAAAGTACCTCATGAAGAGGATCCTAGGCCTTAAACACATGTCCTACATGGACAGACTCAAAAAACTCCAGCTATTCTCTGTTTTATATCGTCTACTAAGAGGTGATCTCTGCTTGACTTACAAAGCCATGTCTGACCCAGCTCTGTTAGAAATGCTACATCTAAAGAAATCCCAATCCCTCTGCATCACACGCTCCAGAGACCTCAACTTCATTACTACAATCAGCAGAACATGCCGGAGGGACAGGTTTGTAAGTCAGTGACTGCCCATGCTCTGGAATAGACTTCCCATACATGTCAAGCAGAGCACCTCACTGGCCCTCTTCAAGAGAAATCTTGATGAGTGGATGGGAAATAGAAAGTCCACCCTGGGGATCACTCCAGTGGCTCTACTTGATAGAGGCAGTGGGAACTAACATTGGGCGGCACGATGCCAGGGCACTTCTGTGGGCTAGGCTTGTAAAGGCTCCAGGGCTATTAGCCTAGTCCACACCTATGAACCTATTTAAGCACATTAGAATAATATGTATATTATGAACATTTGCCCCCCCATTATCTTTGACATTGTCTCGAATTCCTGAATGAAGATGTTGAGAGGTATGTGTGCTTTTTTTTACCTACAGCCGCACATGAATTATTAAAAACCATACCAGAATTCACAGTTGAGAATGAACAGAAATTAATAGAACTGCAGAATCAGTTGGAATGATTTTCTGACATGAAAGCTACCCTTAGAAATGTGCCTGCCATAGAGATGATAATGAAAGTGGTGACTTAGAATCATGTTTGCTGGAGTTTGAATTTTATGCCATGAAGAAAAATTGTGAAAAAAACAGAACTGCATCAAATGCTTTCTCTCTATTTGACAAGGGATGCACTGTAAATGTACTTAGGCATGGAAGGGACTGATTACACTTAAAATGTAAAAAAAAATGTTGATTAGTGCTGTTATAATTTCTGCAGTTCAAACTATAACATTTTGGACTTTGGACTTCATTATTTATGATACATTTGCTGGAGTTGAGGTACTAAGTAACTTTCAAAGTTTACTCATTAATTTAGACTATGCTGTATTGAGAAATGTATCAGTACCTGTAATTCACCAATTAAATTAACTCTGGCATTATAATATATTTAATCAATAGTCTGTTTCTTCTTTATATAGTTAAATCACAAATATGGCTTCAGTAATAAATAAAACTGTGTGGAATGCTTAGGACAAGATAATTTAAAAGTTTAATGAGTATCTGTATGGTGTATTTATTGCAGGCATTTCCCTTTTCTAAATGTATTTACACTAAAATAGTTGTACCATATAAAGCTTACGTCCTTGTAAGAGAACTAGCTGCTGTGGACATCAGTCTTTCATCTTTGTATTGGTCAGGCAATTGCCAAATGCATGTTTAAGGAATATCAGTTTATATCTACAGTATCCAAAATGTTGATATTATTAATTACGGCCTGACTTGGGAAGACATTCTACTTAATATTCTGTAACAGAATTTGGACAAACTAAAAGTTCATGCTGTAGTTGCTCAGTTATTATTGTTGTTTTTCTTTTATAAATATTAGATAACAATTACATAACTAAGAAATCAATGAACAGAGTCAATATTTCATTGCAGAACTGAAGCTATTTCTAGAGAAGATGCAAGTGAAACTAGCTGGCAGACTTTCTAAATATGCGACACAGTTTCTTTCTTCAATTTTGTTTTTTAGCAGACTTTCTAAATATGCTGAGAAATATCCCCACTTGTGGGGAAAAAGTGTGTCATTGATTCAGGTATGTAACAGATAAACGTACGTCTGTTGGCATGCTGAATGCCTCAGTATGTAAGCTTCTGTTTACAGTTCTGGGTTTCAGAGAAATGTTCACACTGGAGATGATGGGGACATAAGCAGTGGAGTGAGTGAGAGGCATGAAATGTCTGACCTAAATCCAAGTGTAACATTATTACGAGATACATATTGTCCATAACGAAAAGCATGTTCAGAAATAAGGATTCTAATGACTGTACTTTGAACAAAAGCACATTTTGCCAAAGGTCAATAAATGATGATATAATTGTCATCAGAACTGAAGACTTTTCTGGACAAACTGGCTAAGCTGAAAATTGGCCTGAGTTAGCTGATGAATTCAGTCAGATAGCTGGATAAGTGGATGGTCAAACATGTACAACTTAAATAATAAAGGCATCCAGGGAGTGCCTAGCAGATAATGTGTGTGTGATGAGTTCATCATCTTCCTTTAAAGGACTTTTTTTCCCATGTGCCGGGGAGATAAGAGGTTTACTCATTCATTCCCTGATCACACATTTAATCTACTTCAGGTATGAAGGATAGCTTATGCCAGTCCCATCAGTAAATGAAAGCAAGAAAGAGAAACTAATCTCTCAGGAGGAGTCAGCATGATAAAGTCTGCGTGCAAGTATTCACCTATGCAGGATGTACATGCCTGTGTGTAATTAAAAGACTTGCAACTTCACCTATAGCACATTCATGGTATATATGAGGAACACATTATCAAAAACCCAGAGGGATATAGGAAGGAAATGCAGAATTCTCCCAGAGGGAACTTCAGTAGAGAACTGAGCAGAAGAATCAAGTCATGCAAAGTACAAATAGACCTTGTACAATAAGGTAGTATGGAAGGTGACAGGGAAGAGCTGTGGTCAAGAGAGGTCATTGCTTTATAATGGTAACCCTCAGACTTAGTCAGGAATACAAGCAGTGAGGTCCACCATTGAGTTGGAGACACTGCAGAGCCCAGGGAAGATGACAGCTTAGTTTCTAAACTCCACATAGCCACCTGGTTTTATATGCATTTTTAGACACTCACTTCAAAAACTTTTTTAAAGCTAGATTTTTCTTTTACTAGAGTTTAGCAAATTAAATTACAGTGGAAAGAAAGTTGAATTTTTTTAATTGGATGATGATAAATGTGAATAAGCTGAGAAACCTTGCAAGTGAGCTTAAAAACTAAAATGAAGTGTATATAGATGTTTTTGAGAAAGGCTTCAAAAAATGCAGGATATGTTGTTGCAAGATTTTTTTTTTTTATGAAATTCTATTAAGCTGATGCCAACTCATGATAACCTTATGGATAGTTGTCTTGAACTATGTTCTGGCTTCAGTTAAATGGCTGCTCTGTGACAAAATAGAAATCCATATCTCTAGCAAAGACACTACCTGTCTTCCTTTTTCATACTGACCTTTGACCTTGCCAAGCATGAAGTCATTTTCTGATCTTTCTCTTTATGACGTGTCAGAAGTATGAAAGCTGAAATCAAGTCATTTGAGCTTCTAAGGAAAACTTAGGTGTGATGTCAAGTATCGCTGGGTTTGTTTCTTGTGTGTTCCATGCTACACATAATATTATTCACCAACACTATAACGTGACAGTGGCAATCTTCTTCCTATATTATTTGTTCTCTAACTTTCACATCCTTGTGATGAAAATACCTGATTGTCATTAATATAAATTAAACAAATATGAAGAAATTTTGCAACCTTGTTATAAATGTCTACCTAACCCCTTTTGTTTCTTCTTGTGTTCAAAGTGTGTTTTCTTAGTATTTGTAAATATTGTGCATAAAAATTGTCAGGTATACTGCTATAGCCATGATTCTTAACTGACCCAGAGTTTTTTATGATTTACCCAGCCAACAGCCTTGATTTAATCATTGAAACACATGTATGTTTTAATTTAATACTTATTTTATATTTGTTTACAGGGATAATCTGAATGGGCTGTTAATCCCTTTTCAGCGGAGGCCCAGGGGGAAAAGCCCCACATTAGAAACATACTTTATATTCAAGCAGTAGATATCCTTTTGCTCTTCTTCTGTTAAGGATCCATCTGAAAACCATAATGATGTCTCTTGTTCCTCAAGCTTTCCTGAACTGTTTTTGTACTTCTGACACTTCTCATTCCAAGTATGGTTATAGTATCCAGTCTGTAAGTCTGAAGAAGCGTCCAGAGTAGACGTGAAAGTGCTAACAACCCATGGAATAAAGTTCTTTTGCTGTTCAAGTATAAAAATTTTTTTATTGATTTTTGCTTTTTTGGTTGATGGTTGGCTTCGATAGTCGTGGAGTACCTGCACCTTGATATTGACATAGTATCCACATTGTAATCTTAAGACTTTAGTCACTTGCACAGCCAGTTATATTGCCTTTCTTCAAGACTGGTATTTTTCACAGATGTATTATAGTCGGTTTGCCATGATACTGTCTCCCAGACTTCCTGGTACTGCATTGTCAGTATTGCAGCCACAGCTGAATCCTGTAATACTTCAGAAGGAACACCATTATTATCTGCTGCTTCCTTCTTTGGAAGGTTTCGAGGATGCTAACTCTTCGCCTCTCTCAGCACCATCTGTTCCTGATTGTGATGTACAAGTTGAAATGGCTGCAGATCTATTTGATATTCATAGTGCAGCAACTTGGTATATTCTTTTTATGTTTTCCTAATCTTACTAGCATTACTTAGTTTATACCCTTAAGCAACTTTTGGCAAGAAGAGCAAGGACTGAAAAACAAATAGGATGACCTGGAATGCAGGGCACACAATGTGTATGTGTGTGGTTGTCTGAAGGGATTAAGGGTGGAGAAGTTTTGCTATTTTTAGAACAGGCCTTTAGGATGATTCTGGACCACTCCATGAATCATGATTTTCAATTAGTGAACACATTTTGTGAGACCTTATTGAGCACATTTTGTGAGACCTTAGACACTTGAAGACAGGACTAAATCTAAATTAAATTAACTTAATTGCAAAGACTGCTAGGAAGAAAGGTATAATCATTGGTGCCTACAAGGACTACTTAAAGATGTTGCCATAAGCATCTTCTAAAAGAGAGTTGAGTTTAACCGTATGACCTGTAATAGTGTAGTTTAGGAAAAACAAACAGGCTGGCAGAATTATTTTATTTTGTTTATTTTATTTTTTTTTGTCTTTTTGCCCCCTAACCCATTGATAACTATCAAGTCTCCATCATGTGTGCTTAACTGCCTTAATTGTTTCCCGGGATGTGAGAGCCCAGCCCTGCTGTCATTTTGTACCACCTGAGGTGGTGGCTCTTAAACCTGACTAATGCTGCAATCCACTCAGACGAAGAGAGGGATTTTCATTTTTGATAGCAGTGGTACCATCCATTCAGGCAATCAGATGATTTTTTTTTAACCCTAAGAGCTGTCTAGTGTACAAACCTTTGTCATCCCAAGGGAAGACATGCAGTGGGTACATGCAAAGGTCAAATCTCCCACTTTTGTGACAGGTGTCCTCTCAGTTTCAATGTCCCTTTCAAAGAACTACACCCACAGTATTCCTTGTTTTCCAATAGGGATTTCATTGTGCAGATGAACTTCTGGCCTTTTACTCCAAATCTACCCCTAGAAAGAAGCAAGCAGATGTTGCTTCACACCCCCCCCCCCCAGTTAGCTGCTCTCTAGTGCCAGAGCCAGTAGTCAAGCTCAGATAAGCTAGAACATACACAGTGCTTTATCCTTCTATACCATAGGATTAGCTAGGCCTGGTCAAGTTAGTGTACCCTTCCACTCTACCAGTCGGTAAGACGGAATCTGCATTCTATTTTAACTTCCCAGAGTATGCTGTGTGCTTCTTGGAAATTCTTGGTCCTTCTTTCTCTAACAGTGGAAATAAATGTATCAGTGTCTCTACCCACACCTGTGAACATACCAGAAAACTACCTTGTTGGTAATGTTTATGGTGGGATGCTTCAGATGGTGCTACTACTCTATGTCTAATAAGTCTAAAAACAGTTGGAGAAAAAAAGGCTCACACAGGGCTGATCACCAATGACGCCTCAAGAATAGAGGTCTGGAAGTTGGTGGAGGTCTGATGAAGTACATGATGTAACTCCTGTCACATTAGCTCCTGAATGAGAGATTAAACATTTACATGAGAGCTAATCTGTTGGTTGTAAGGAAAGGGTAGATGTACAAGATGGACTAAGATGAATTTGTATTGAAGTTCGGACCATGCTAAGCCCAAAGCAAGCTACCTGAGATTATTTTTTCCCAATAAATATAACATTATGCACTACATGGCAAGTTAATATATTTGTTTTTTTACTTATGCAATTTTCTTCTTTCTACAAGTATTTATGCTTGCTACAATGGTATTTGTTACACTTGTATAGTGATGTAGATAATATTTTTTATGTATTTTTGATTTTTCTATAATTGCAGATGTTGAGTTTGTTAATTTCTTAGGCAAGGACTTTAACTTCTTGAAATGTTGCTTTTCAAATAGTGTTCTTAGTTTATGAGCTGGGGATGCTATCACAAATCCCTTATACAGCAATATAGGTGGTTTTGATGCAATTCAGTTTCTTGCTAAATACTCAACAAGTAAGGCATAACTGTTATGTAGACAGATGGATTTTTGTTTACCACATGCAAATGTCAGTGTGGAAAATTAAATACTTTTATGTGAAGGAAAAAGGAAAGTGGTGAGAGATTTTAGTAGTTGTTCGTTCATCAAGGAGTTTGCAGGGGAGGAATAAATATAGGCAAATGTTGTCAGTGTTTATGGGCAGTGACAATGCAGCCAGAAATCCCTGGGTATTGTGGCACTTCTTTGAAAGTGACCCTGGACATTTTCTGCCTAAACTCATGGCTGGCATTCCGAGGTAGATTAGGGAAAGAGGGTTGGGAAATTAAGTTGACATTCTGGGATGCATGCCCATTGAAAGCTGAGATCGATTGCTAATGAGAGAGTATCTAAGGCTGTTGAGGTGAAGGGAAAACTGAGAAAAGGGTGCATTTTCTTGCCTTTACTTTTTCTTGTAGTCATTGAAGTACAAATTCTTGTTCTGAGGGTGAAGTAAACACTGTACAAGTTTAAACTAGGTGACACTCTAGATTTCTTTGGTGATTTTAGCTTATTTGTAGATGACTGCATTAAATTTTCCAAAGATGTTGAAACAGAATCACTGCTGATCCTCCAACTTTTTACAGACTTTGATAATAATACAGGGTTCTTTTCCACTGGAAAAAAAACAAAGTGATTATCCCAACTGATGCAGCAATTTTGACCACTTGGACTTGCCAGTTATTGGGGCTACATGAAATATCTAGGAGCCTGGTGGTTTTTGTTTGACCATCCACCAAAAGTAGGCTTACTTGTGTGACTGGGGTTAAAATATTAACATGAATAGATGGGCAGCATTCAATCTTTTTTCAGGTAGGATGTGTGTATTAATATATATTGCTAGATAAATGCCAGTGCTCAGTAAAAACACAGTTATTAGGAAAATTGAGTCAGAATGTATGAGATGTATCAAAAGGCACAAAGGAAGATGAATGAGAAAAAGTAGAGAGGGGTTAAAAAATCAGATGCATGAGGGACACTCCAGTCATTGAACAATGAAAAATTAGTTGCAGTTTTGCTTCTGAGGTAAAGGAAATAAGTCCCTACACTTGCAAGAAGGGATATGGGAAGGTAAGCTTGGGGCTGGGCTTGTCTGGAGAGGTGAAAACCTCATCTTAACTTTCTACCAAAATTTGGAAATGAAACCTATTTTAGAATTGAGATAAGGAGATGGGTATAAAACTATATTTGTCCCCATCATGGAAACAAGAAAGGTTAGAAGAATAGCAGCATTAACTGTAGATGTAGGCAAATGAATGTTAGGGAATATAGTGTTTGGTACAGTTGAAAAAAGTGTAAGTTCTTTGGAAAGAAGGAAGTAGAGTGTGAGAAGTATTGCAGGTGATTCATACTTGAACGCTGGAAAATTTTAATGTTGAAGTATGCAGCTGTGGGTGAGGTGGATAAATGGTTTTGTGTAGAATGAGTAGAAGTTGTGACTGTGATCAGATTAGTCAAAACATTTATTGCCACTTGGAGCATAGCTTCAGATCAGGCAAGCATTAGTGTGTATCATGCCAATTGGTTAGGCACATCAATAGAGAACAAGGAGGAAATCTGGGGGATAGGGAGCATCTGAGGGGGCATTCAGAGATGTAAAGGCTGGTCTAAGGCACTATGACTGACAAGATCAGGAGCATTTTTGGAGATATCCCATTGGTGAGCTATCATACAGAGTAGCAGGGACATTGTAACAATCCTATTATCTTGTAAATTGTCCGACTTGCAGAAGAAGACCAATCTTAGTTAAATTATTTTTATGAAATGGGTCAGACATTTACTTGATATATTGTTTTTCAAGTAATACACCTATGGGTAATCGAGAAAAGTCTTAAACTACTAATAGCAGTATCAATTACTTTCATGTGTTAAGTTCATAAATCCTTACATTACTATTTCCTCTGTAAGTATTTGATTTGGTATTAAGTCCTTATGCTTGACAATGTAAGTTTAGATCTGTTAATGTAAAACATATCAGAACTTCAGTTGTTAAATACCATGAGAATTTATAAGTAAAAGTTATTACTATCATTTATACTATTTGCATTTCTGTTCTACAGCTGTATGTTACTGATGTGATGTCAATGCAAGGTATTTAAAATCAAAATAAAGGCACTGTGTGTTTTGATAACAAGGGGATGATCTCTAGAGTTGACGGACAGTTACCAGAAGGTCAGTAAGGTAACTGTTGTGGCAACCATTTAAGTGGCTCATATATTGTAAATCATGCTGGATAATATGTGGAAAGATTTTAGTGTAGAGTTAAAGGTTTTAGCAAGATTTGGGACAGACAGGAAACAAGGGGTTTCCAGCAAATAGATGGATAGATTGTATATGAGAAGACCTGTGAAGGGCAGACATGAGTGTTGAAGAAAGTTGAATATAGTGAGATGTCAACAGTTGACATGGCACCTCAGCTCCATTTAGAAAATGTGAAAAAGGAGGTTGATGATGATTAAAGATGTTCTAGCAAACTATCTGGTGACTTATGGGTAAATATTACATTACTCTAGCTCTTCAAATAATTCTGCAGAAATATTAAAATGGACAAATGACAGTGCTAAGTATTTGAAGGATGACTAACTCCTGCAGTCTGTAGAAATGCCCATGTTTAAAGAGTCAATGTCAGAGTCAACTGATGGGACTTTGTACAACCTTTCTGAAGACAGCATGACTACGATAATTGAAAAGTTTATTGAGGCAAAACTCAGGGATTGGATATGGAGTTTTAAGGGATTTACTGAAGGCACTGGATATTTTTAGAGTGTCATGGTTAATGCAAGTTTTCAATGTTGCATGGAGTGTGGAGACAGTTGGTATGGATTATCAATGTGAATGGTGATAAACATTTTCAAATTGAGGGACAGACATTTATACTTCAGTGATAGAGAATGCTCAGTCTTTCATTCACCCTACTGTTCAGAGTCACTGTGCTCTCTTACCCTACCCTCAGTTTCCTCCCACCCCTCTTACTCTAAATTTATACTCGCTTAGCCTCAGCTACCAACATCAAACAACCAATTTCCATCTTACACTCACTCAGGCAAACTATCCATTCTCTATCACCTAGTAGCAAGCTATTACTCACTGCACTTACACATAAACCCTTTAACTTTGCACTTTTACACCATACCAATACACCACACAGCACAATCTCTTTCTTGCATCCTATTATTCTCCATGTTCCCTACACACACACACACAC
Organism: Protopterus annectens; assembly: GCF_019279795.1. Classification (NCBI taxonomy): domain Eukaryota; kingdom Metazoa; phylum Chordata; order Ceratodontiformes; family Protopteridae; genus Protopterus; species Protopterus annectens. Next base: position 180,000,315 of record NC_056728.1, read on the forward strand.
ACACACACACACACACACACACACACACTTTTCTGATTTACACATTTTATCATACTACCAATCTGAACTCTACACCCACATTTTTCTTCCTTTATCATCTCTTTATGCAAACAATGTGTATTACCTATAATCTGCTACTTTGTTCCCTCACTGTATAGCCCATCTTTCTAGCTACTAAAATTTTATTGTGGTTAAATATTCCACCCCAACAAGAACTACAACAGCTCACTGTTAATATATCACCCTGCCTATACAGACAGACATTACCTGTTTGCTTACATATATAACAAAACTAAACAAATGCCTACAAAAAGCCCAGCAAAAGCTAAACACTCTCACAACCAACTCTATAACCCTATCCATAACAGTCATATCTTCACAATCAGTGGGGACATTCATCCCAGCCCTGGACCAGAAACACTAAATACCAATACCGCAAACTATTCACAAACAAACACACCCACCCTCACAAAAAAAAAAAACATAAAGAAAATCATTCAGACCTCCTGTTTTTTTTTAATAAAGCTTAGAGGTATGCATAATAAGATTCATGATTTTCATGCATGTAATTCCACATATCCTCATGACATAAATATAGTAACTAAAACCTGGCTAAAGACAGAAATAGAAGACAATGAATTAACACTTACTGGCTTTAACATTCTAAGGCTACAACCGACAATAAATCAGACAGATAGTCCCAGATTGCTCATTACTAATAGTCTAAACAAATTTCAAAAATCATGGTATTTTCCTGGCACTATTAGTGACCACCTTCCCACATAGCCATTGCAAACCTCCATTATGTGTAAGAAACCTGTAATAGAAAATGTCCTCCATAGAAATGTTTTTATTAATAAAATTTAGCTGTTTCACTTTTCACCATGGAACTTCATCAGGATAAAGAATTGTAAAATTTTCTGTTGTGGACATTGTTGAAAATTGTAAATGATTATATAAGCAAGGAAGTGTTGTAATGTAATTCTTTATGCTGATGAAGTTCCATAGAGAAAAAGAACAAAAGTGTTACATTTTATTAAATAAAGACATTTCAATTGAGGACATATTTTTTTCACATATACAATTAGAAGTTTCAAACAAAATCACCCCAAAAAAAGATATTTAATCAAAACTGCAACAACCAAATTCAACAAAGATCACCTTTATTTATCAGACCTAAGTCTGAGTAAATGGAACATCTTAAAATTCTTACCACTAGATGGTGCCATCACAGACTTTAACAAGACCTTCCTGAACATCCTAAACAACCTTGCCCCTGTCTGGATAAAAAGGGTCAAATTGAACCCAGACCAATGGTTAACCAGGAAGACAAAGCAGAATGTTACCCAAAGAGACAAAGACTAGAAATAATGGCTAAAAGTAGGACTCAAAATACCCTACAAAAATTTAAGCACCTTAGAAACCTCACAAAGCACCACATAAAATTCAATAAACAAAACTACCATTCTAATCTACAACATAAACACTAAATTAATCCAGAACTGCTTTGGTCAACACATAAACTATTCTTCCCAGGACAAGCAACCAAGAAAGCAGACTCAATACCCTATTAGAAATAACAACAATAATAGTCTTTCCATGCCTCCCTCTTCCCAGGGCCAACTACAGTCATTTAATGTTCACCTGATCCCTACATCTGCTATATGAAAACCTCTAAACAAACTTAAACCTTCATCTCTAGCCTCAGATTAAGTTCCTAGTGAAATCCTAAAAATAGCTGCCAATATAATAACCTTCTCAGAATCTATTCTGATAAATAGGTCTATATCAGGAAAATATGTCCCATCCATCTGGAAGAAATATGCCATCACATAAAGGAGGTACGTCAACTCAGTTTAACAACTATATACCTATTACAATGCTATCACCTCTGCCTAACATTCTAGAAAAATGTATTCATACACAACTTATACAATACCGCAACTCAAACAACCTTCTCTTTAATACCCAGCATGGCTTAAAGCTTATCATAGAACCTCTTACACCTTACCAATACCATTAACTCCTGCAAAAACAATGGCAACGTAGTACCTCTTATATTCCTAGATTTGTCTAAGGTTTTTGACACAGTATCCCATCAAAAAAACTTCTAATTGAACCTGCCTCACTGGGTCTATGTCATTCTCCTCTTTCCTGGTTCCTTAGCTACTTATCTTCACAACATCAAGCTGTTAGGAACAAACTCTGTCCTCCTTTCAACCAATTTCATTTGGTGTCCCACAGAGGGCTATATTGGGTCCCCTAGTTGTCAACAATTTTATAAACAAACTTCATACTGCCATACAGCATGTACACATAATCCAGTATGCTGGCAATTCAACACTTATATGTTCAGCACCATCACTAATTGAACTACAAGATGTCACCCAGTACTCTCTGTAGTTTAATCTTGGCTAAAACAATTCAACCTTCTCGAAAACTAAAATAAAACAAAAGTCATATTTTTCACCCATAAATAATCTACCAAACAAAATAACTCCATCCTTCAAGATAGAATCCTCTAATAATACAATAATTGAAACAGTAACCCATACAAAATTATTAGGCATCACATTTGATCACAACCTCCAGTTGGATGAACATATCTTACAGTCAGTCAAAAAGGGTTGCCTCTACAGGGCAAAACAATGTCTTACTCCCTCCAGAAGAAAAACATTTGCCTAAACCTACATACTTCCACTGTTGCTTTATACTTCCCTGGTCTTTACTAACTTAAACACAGTGGTGGCTTGTCCTACTGGACTGCAGGACTGCAGCCCCCCCCCCAGGCTGAAAACCAAAAAAAAAAAAAAAATCCCAAAACTAAAAAACTCATACATGTGTGAGTGGAAACTTGAATCAGAACTGCTATTTAACCAGTCCAGATTTGGAATAAGGCAACAGTCTCACAGATGCCCCAGAGACTGGAAGTGGACCGGATACATGCACATGTTATCGGCATTCAGGAACTAGCAAGAGCAAATGGTGGCAGAGAAATGGCAAAACTTGCTTTGAACTGCTGTGCTGTGTGTGTGTGTAATGCCCCCAGTGACTACAACATCTCAGAAAATATACCTGGTAGTGGCTAGACACAAACCCTGTAACTTGGGAGTAGGTAGCAGGAGCTTGAATTCCCAGCCCACCACCACATGTGTATGTTTTGCTTCATATTGCTGTTCTGTTCCTCATAAAATCTGTGATTTTCTGGAAAATAATGACAGGTATTTGAATTTCAGACTTCATATTCTTCAGAAAGTACATGGTAACACAAAATCTTTTATTCTAGCAATTTTCTGTTTATAAGATCATTATTCAGGTTTTTTGTGCTAACAAGTTAAGAGCTACGGTGAGAAATGAATTCACTGAATATGTTTGAGGGGCTGTATTCCCCCATTATTGGTTTTATCTAGGTGTTTTGTGCTAAGAAGTTGAGAGATATGGTTAGAACTGAATTCACTAAATGATAGCAATTTAAGTTTCAGTCTAGCTGTCTTTACAGAAACAGCTGATTTGGCATAGTGGTATGTTGCTCTGACTCAAGGGCACAGGGTCTTGGGTTCAAGACTTGGCAGTGAAATGCATGGTGGTAACACAGCATTTTATTCTAGCAACTTTCCATGGTTATACAAGCAATGTTTAAAATGTGTCCCTAGTTTTTGGGCTTTTGTTCCCCCCCCCCATACATTTTGGCTTTTTCCAGATTTCTTTTGCTTCAAAGTTGAGAGATACAGTTGAGTGTCAAGTGGATTTTACAAGAAGCCGAGAGCTTGAAGAGAAGTTTAGTGCTGCTTATGCTGAGTCTGCTAGCAATGTTAATAGGTAAATGAAGAAAACAGCAAATGCAGCCACTATGGATAAACTTCACCTTTTCCAAAACCAATTCAGCAACCAAAATATGTAACAAAGATGGAGATGAGAAGACCACAGCATAAAACCAACAATTTATTACGAATAAATAGGAACAAACAGGTACCATCAGTAAGCGCTTTCACATCTAACAGATGCTTCTTCAGACTTCATTCAAACTGAACAACATTCCTTATTTAAATATATTATCTAATCATCAGATCAATTAAACAATCAATCAATTACTATTTTAAAAAGAATATATAATAATAGAAAATATATTTCTCAAAACAGACTAGATTTAAATTTAAAAATATAAAAATATAAAGAAATCTAATAAAGCAGAATTATTTAAATCTTTTAGCAGCAAGTAATGGTTTTATAGATGCCCTTTCATTAAGTCCGGGAGGTTTATCAGCTTGCAACCTAATTATCCAATGTAATTCCTTCTGTTCAATGACATTTTTCTTGTCTCCCAGCCTTAAACTACAATCTATACAGCATATAACTAAAAACTGAAAAGTATGTGCTTTATTCATCATTACATGCTTAGCTAACGCACTTCTTTCAGCGTCTTCATTACGAATAACTGAGAGATGTTCCCTAACTCTATCACGAAGAGATCTATTCGTCATATCTACATAGAACGAATGACAGTCATTACAAACTTCCAGATATACCAAATCATTAGTAGTACATGTAGCAGTAACTTTAAATTCATGTCTAACACTAGTCATTGGGTGTGTAAAAGTATTATCTACACCTAGTACTTTACATATATTGCACTTACCACATGGTTTTAAATAAGGTTTTAGCAAATGCTTGTCTAAAGAAGACTGTTTATTTGAATTGCATAATAAGCTCTTCAAGTTCTTCTTATTCTTGTATCTAAAGTGGGGTTTATCACCCACTATCTCTTTAATTTGCGCATCAGATTCCAGAATAAACCAATTCCGTTTCACAACATCTCTAACCATATCAATATTGCTGGAATATTGTAAATGTAATGAAGCCCTATTCATATTATAATTACATTTTTTGGTATTTCTGTATGTAACATTGGTCTCCAACATAGTATTGTTCATATATGGTTTAGCTTTTGTGCTTCTTAAATTTTCAACCTGCTTAAGGTTGTAATTAATTTCCTTCAATGTGTATCCACGCTCAGCCAACTCATTTCTAAACATATGCGAATTCATCTGAAAAACTGTGTCGTTAGTGTTTAACCTAGATATACGCATACCTTGTCCTTTTATTATATTTTGTATATACATAAGACAGATGCATACTATCTCTAGATAGAATATTATTTCTACGACAGAGTTTTCTATGCATAGTGGTGGAAAAAACACCATCATGATCTTTCATAATAACCACATCAAGAAAATCTATCACTGTTTTAGAAACTTTAAATGAAAATTTAAAAAAAATTGTGCTTTCATTTAAATAATTTACAAATTCCATCAACTGCTCATAGGACCCAGTCCAAATTAAAAAAAGGTCATCTATAAAACGTTTATACAAATAGATATATGCATTATAAGTACTGTTCATTAAAACTGCCTTCTCCTCCCAATGTGCTAACACAATATTTGCAAAACTATTTGCTCATGGTGTGGCCATTGCAACACCCACTTGCTGCAAATAATACTTTCCGTTAAATAACATTACATTATTCTCCAAGATGATTTCAAGTAGCAAACAAATTAAATCTATTTGTATCACATCGTTAGTACTTTTATTTCCTAAATATGTTTTCACTGCCTCTATACCATAGACGTGAGGTATAACTGTAAATAAAGAAGTTATGTCCAAAGTTACTAGCCAACTTTCTTTCAAAATATGTTGGTTATTTAAAGTAACAACAGATAAATCACATAACAGCTGTTTATTATCTTTCAATACCTGGTCAGATTTTTCAACAACAGGATGAGAAAATTCTCAGCATAGATTGATAACGGATGAGTAACCCACCCTCTACCAGATGCAATTGGTCTGAGTGGTGGGTTACTCAAATCTTTATGCAACTTTGGTTGGCCTTGAATTAAGGGTATAACTGGATGAAGAACCATAAAATAATCCAGCAGCAATTTAGATATAATATGGCTAAGGAAACAATTGTTTAGCATACTAAAGACATGACTACAAATCAAGTCAATATCTAGTAATGTTACATCCTTATATACCTGTGCATCATTCAGCATTTTCTTCATTTCACTCATATAATATATTGTGTCTAGTATCACAATACCACCTCCCTTATCAGCTTGTCGAATGCATATAGACTTGTCATCCTGCATTCACTGTTAAATTATGGAATTTACCCTTCATACTTCTTTCACCCCTCATAAAAATAGAAATTAAATCATTTTCACAGATATTACAACACGTTTCCAAAGTTGTATTTAGCTCTGATACAAATGTACTAGGCTCTTTGAAAGTACTGATAGAGCTTCCAGAACCATAAATAGTTTTTAGCATCACAATGCAAGCAAAATTCTTTATATCTAAAATAGTATCTACATTCTGTGTGTCAGAAGATGGTATAAATGTTAGACCACGTTGAAGCAAAGTTTGTTCATATGATGTTAATGGACATTGAGATAAATTAAAAACCAACGTGTTTATGTTTGTTTCTGTTCCCACATTCTCTTTATCATAGGATTCGGAGCTCTTTCCTGTGAGGGCAGCCTTCGCTTCCTTCCTCGACTCACTGATTGGCCTCTCCTGGGCCATTCCAACTGGCAAATAGGTAAAGGGGGGGACAGGGAAACTGCTGAATGTTGTATTGTGGTAGGTGCCAACTCCTTTCTTCTTACAACAAGTTCTGATGTCTGAGGCTCTTTAAACACTGCAGGAGTCAACATAAAATTGTCAAAACTATTGACAACCAGTCCATCAGTAAAATGATTAGTGACAGCAGCCACATTCCCTGGAGTAGTTTTTGATTTCTCCATCAACTTAGGATTGGATAAATTCTTATCAATAACAGATAGTTATTTATTATTTACGACTTGTGTCATAGATTCAGTGTTATTCGCATAACGTCTGGGCCAAGTGAACACATTCCCGGCCCAAAACTCTTTTAGGTCTCTGTCAACTTTCTTCTTTTTTTGGCCTATTAACTGTTGCTCAAAAAAGTTGACACTATCACAGAGTTAGCACAGCGGTTACATTTTGAAGCTTGTCTCTCGCACCGCATAGTTCCAAGGGGACTCAGAGTTTTAACCATGCCTACATCAGGGGATAGTTATCCAGAGCTGTTAAATCGATGGCAAAAGATAAATTTGGAGACTAGCTTCAAGTATATGGAACTTTTGACTGAGTTCCATAAACCTACTGAAGAAACATTGTTGCAGAGCATACAATTAAAGCAGCAACAACTACAGGAATTTGTTCCTGCACCAGTATTTGAAAGAGGCATTAATAGACTCTGTGATAGTGTTAATTTTTTTGAGCAACAGTTACCCCATTTCTCCTGCCATCCACACCATGATAAAACAATTTGAACCCGTTTCCTAAACACCTGGCCTTACTTCCCTTCCATCTGGTCTCTTGCACACACAATATATCAACCTTCCTTCTCTCCATCATATCAGCTAGCTCTCTTCCTATACCAGTCATACTGCCAACATTCAAAGTTCCTACCCTCACTGCTACACTCCTAACCTTCCTCCTATCTTCCTGCCTTTGGGCACGCCTTCGCCCTCCTCTTCTCCTTCGGACAACAGTAGCCCAATTTCCGCCAGCACCCTGTTGGCTAACAGTACTGGTGGCGGTCGTTGTTAACCCGGGCCTCGACCGAACCGGTATGCAATTATGAAAAGTTCTCCGCATCAGTAATTTTGGCAGAAGTTTTATGCCGGATGCCCTTCCTGACGCAACCCTCCCCATTTATCCGGGCTTGGGACCGGCACAAAGAAATGCACTGGCTTGTGCATCCCCAGTGGCTGGGTTTTTCCACCACTATGCATAGAAAACTCTGTCATAGAAATAATATTCTATCTAGAGATAGTATGCATCCATCTTATATATATATATATATATATATATATATATATATATATATATATATATATATATATAAAAATATAATAAAATGACAAGGTATGTGTATATCTAGGTTAAACACTAATGACACAGTTTTTCAGAAGAATTTGGATATGTTTAGAAATGAGTTGGCTGAGTGTAAATACACACTGAAGGAAATTAATTACAACCTTAAACAGGTTGAAAATTTAAGAAGCACAAAAGCTAAACCATATATGAACAATACTATTTTGGAGACCAATGTTACATAAAAGCTAAACCATATATGAACAATGCTATTTTGGAGACCAGTGTTACATACAGAAATACCAAAAAATGTAATTATAACATGAATAGGGCTTCATTAAGTTTACAATATTCCAGCAATATTAATATGGTTAGAGATGTTGTGAAACGTAATTGGTTTATTCTGGAATCTGATGCATAAATTAAAGAGATAGTGGGTGATAAACCCCACTTTTGATACAAGAATAAGAAGAACTTGAAGAGGTTATTATGCAATTCAAATAAACAGTCCTCCTTAGACAAGCATTTGCTAAAACCTTATTTAAAACCATGTGGTAAGTGCAATATATGTAAAGTACTAAGTGTAGATAACACTTTTATACACCCTATGACTAGTGTTAGACATGAATTTAAAGTTAATGCTACATGTACTACTAATGATTTGGTATATCTGGCAGTTTGTAATGACTGCCATTCGTTCTATGTAGGTATGACGAATAGATCTCTTCGTGATAGAGTTAGGGAACATCTCTCGGCTATTCGTAATGAAGACACTGAAAGAAGTGCGTTAGCTAAGCATGTAATGATGAATAAAGCACATACTTTTCAGTTTTTAGTTATATGCTATATAGATTGTAGTTTAAGGCTGGGAGACAAGAAAAATGTCACTGAACAGAAGGAATTACATTGGATAGTTAGGTTGCAAGCTGATAAACCTCCCGGACTTAATGAAAGGGCATCTATAAAACCATTACTTGCTGCTAAAAGATTTAAATAATTCTGTTTTATTAGATTTCTTTATATTTTTATATTTTTAAATTTAAATCTAGTCTGTTTTGAGAAATATATTTTCTATTATTATATATTCTTTTTAAAATAGTAATTGATTGATTGTTTAATTGATCTGATGATTAGATAATATATTTAAATAAGGACTGTTGTTCAGTTTGAATGAAGTCTGAAGAAGCATCTGTAAGATGTGAAAGCGCTTACTGATGGTACCTGTTTGTTCCTATTTATTCGTTATAAATTGTTGGTTTTATGCTGTGGTCTTCTCATCTCCATCTTTGTTACATATTTTGGTTGCAATGTTAATAGCACAACAGGTAGTGTACTTTCTTTTGATACAGAAGGCTGTGGGTTCTACTCCCACAGTATATAGATGCATTGCTGATACTGTACTGTGTTGTACTTTTAAAGGGGGTGGATGCTGCAGTCCTGAGAATGTCCTCTTTGGCAGAGATTCCTAGTAACGATGAACCTGTTATCAGTTTGCCATCCTTCCCCTATTGCAATATTACTAGCTTATCATTTTTTTATGTAATATAGGAAATTTATTCCTCAAGGGTAACAGGCACTTTATTTGTAGATGAAACAAAGAAATATAATGTTGTTTGCTAGCAGCAACCTCTTCATTAGTTACAGATCTCTTTAATGTGGAATTATTTAGCTGACTTTTACTTCTGCAAAGATTGTGCATATTTACTGATACTGGTGGATTGTAGAAGTTTGAGTAGACTTTTATGATGGAAATGTTCTGAATCGGGCAGTTTTGTTATTATTGGTGCATTATTGGTACATGCATTTTGTTCCATTGTTTACTGAAAAAATGTTCCAAACAATAAATGTAAAACACCTTCCAGCAACTGTACTGTATTATACAAGCAATATAATTTAATACAGACAGGAAGGTGTATCAAAGAACTTATGTATGTTTCCTGTGCAAGGGGCCTATGATTTGAAAACAAAGTTAATCTTTATCTGCCACTAGCCAGATGTATTTTCTTTGCTTATGGGTTTCAATGCTGTTTCAATGAATGTGAATTTCAAGGGCAGAGAAGATTTAATGCTAAGTCTATTTTCATTGTGAGACTGCATTGCTTTGTTTAGTAGATGTCTATTAGAGTTTGTGCTGTAAAATGTAAAATAAAATATTTAAATGAAATCCAAATCATCATAGAAGTAAAGCAGTATGCACATTACAGTGTTTATGGTAAATGAGGTAAAATAGCCAAGTAATGGGACACTGGAATAGCTGCAGCAGGAAGGCCCCATTCGACCATGATTTTGTGAGGGGGGGAAGGGCTGCAAACTAAGACAGCCCTGGCTGAACTGTACCTCTTATCTGTCCAGATTTGTGCAGAATGAATAGATTTTTGCTTCTTATTTTTGGTTTGCTCCTCATATCATTTGTGGTTTTCTGACAAATCATTTAGGAATGAAGTCACTTAATAATGACAGACATTGAGTTTCAGACTTCATGCCCTTCAGAAAAAAACATACAAGACCTGTTATTCTGTCAACTAAGTTTATACAAGAGCAATTTTTAGTACTGTTTTTATGTTCCCCCAATATATTTGGCCTTGTCCAAATTTCCTGCATTAAGAGGTATGCACAAATAAATCACTTTATAGAATTAGGTATATCCGAACCTCTCAACTGTCCTCGATTTTGGCTCAAAATGTTGCTCTCCCCCTAATAGGTTCATAGGTTCATAGGTAGGTACTAGGCTATCTGCCCGAGGGCATTCATAAGCCTATCCAGAGTGTGTCAGCTTTCACTGCCCCATTGATTAACTGAGACTCTGTCAAGAAGAGCCAATGAAGTGATCCCAGCGGTGTATTTTCTGTTACCCATCCACTCGTCAAGGTTTTTCTTGAAGAGTGTTAGTGAGGGGCTCTGCCTAATGTAGTTAGGAATTTTGTTCCAAAGCATGGGAAATTTCTGTGACAGGAATTTATCCCTCCAGCATGTTCTATTTATTGCTGTGGTGAGGTTTAGCTCACTAGAGCGAGTGGCTCACAGTGACTTGGATTTCTTTAGGTGGAGCATGTCCATCAATTCTGATTTGGACATGGCTTTGTAAGTCAGGCAGAGATCACCTCTGAGTAAGCGATATGCCACTGAGTACAGCCGGAGTTTTTCTAATCGTGCTGCATAGGACATATGTTTGAGGCCAGTAATCCTCTTGGTGAGGTACCTTTGTGGTCTTTTCAGCTGTTGGAAGTGTCTTGTGAGGTACATCCCAAATGGGGCATTGTACTCTATGATGGGTCTGAAGATTGACGAGTAGAGGGGCACTATAACCTCTTTATTTCTAGATGTAAACCCTTTAGTAATTATATGGGCTACATAAAAGGATTTCCTAACTACTTTGGCAATATGATTGTCAAAGGAGAGATTACTACCTACCTGGGTCCCCAGATCTCTTATTACCTCTTCTGTATTAAGGGGGCTGCCACCTATGTGGTAATTCATGGGTGTTTTGTTTTTCCCAAACAAGATGACTATGCATTTTTTGGCATTTAGATTGAGACCATGACTTTGACACCAGGTGTCCGTCTCAGTAAGGCCCTTTTGGAGAATGTCCGTGTCACCTGGAGAGTCAATTATGGCTCCCAGTTTGCAGTCATCGGCGAACTTGGTTAGCCATAGTCCTCCTGTGTTTGCCTGTACTTCTGAGAAGTATATGCCAAACAGTAGGGGTCCCAGGACCAAGCCTTGTGGGATACCACTTGTGACTGGTTTGGAGTCAGACCTGGAGCCTGCTATTCTTACTGTGTGAGTTCTGTCTGTAAGCCAGTTGGCAACCCATCTCGTGACATAGGGGTTTATGTTCGGGCTGGTGAGTTTTTCTATAATTCCTGGGTGGGGAATGGTGTCAAAAGCCTTGGCGAGGTCAAAGTAGGCTGGTTGAGCCACCTTCCCCTCATCTATGGCCTTAGTGACTGTCTTGAAGAAGTCAACCAGGTTTAGTAGGCATGATCTGCCCTTAACAAAGCCGAACTGGGTTGGGTCAAGTGTTTGGAGGTTCCCAATGTCTTTGTTAATGAGTTCCATGATGATGCACTCCATAACCTTGCAGACCAGGCTAGTCAGGCTTATGGGGCGATAGTTACTCGGGTCAGTTGTGGCCCCTCTTTTGTGGAGCGGAATAACCATTGCTGTGTGACATTCTATGGGCACGTAGCCTGTGGAGAGGCTGAGGTTGAACAGTGTGTTTAGGTGAGGAGCTAGATCATTCTGTAGTTCATGCAAAACGCAGCCTGGGACACCATCTGGCCCCCACTGATGCTGTGCTTTTGGCTTTTGAAAGGGCTGTTTTCACCTGTGTTTCTGTGATTTCTGGGACACTACACTTTTCCGGTATTGTTGTGGGCCCTTTTGGGGGTGAGAGGGTGTGAAGTTTGCACTGACTCTATCTGCCAGGATGTTGTCAATATCAATAGGTTCAGTATATTTTGTGCTATTTTGCACTAGCTCAGAGCATATCTGCAAGTTGCCACTTAGATTCTTGACATAGCTAAAGAAGGCTTTGTGGTTAGCTTTCAAATCCTTGGCTATTTTTTTTAAGTTAGCCTTGGATGATTTTATGAGGGACCTTAGTTTCTTATTGATACTGATCAGGGATGTCTTTCCTTCTTGGGATTTGCTTTTTTTCCTGAACTAGTTTCCTCCTTCTGTTGTATAGCCTGTTTATGGCAGGGTTCCACCAGACTGGTTTCCGTCTCTTAGGGGAGTGAGTCTTAGTTTTGCTAGGGATGGCACGATCCATGCATCCTTGTAGGTGCTCATACAGTGCATTTGTAAAGGTTCCTGCATCTTGCACACTGCTCTCCTTTAGCGTGGGGGCTGTGAAACTTACCACCTCTGACTTAAGTAAGGTGAAGTTTGCTATAGAAAAGTTTTTCACCGTGCTTTCCATGGTTGGGGGTGGTGGTGTGGTGTGGACATCCAGAGTGTTTAGTTTATGGTCTGATCTAACCAGTGGCGGGTTGACCTCCAGTGCAGAACACCTGCCGCCCATTTTGGTGATGACCAGGTCCAATATGTTTTCAACTCTGGTAGGGGAATTTACCAGCTGATCCAGGGCATTTGAGTTGATAAATTCCAGGAAGCGCTGGACCTGGGAGTTTGTACTTGAGTAGTTTTCCCAGTTAACAGTAGGGTAATTGAAATCGCCTAATATCAGTGTTTGGTAGGACCTTCATGTTTTCCATTGTCTCCAGAAAGGCAGAATGGTGGTCTTGGGTCATAGAGGGTGATCTGTAGCAGGCCACAATTTGCATTGCAGATTTGCCCGAGATTAGTTGCACATGGATGATCTCAGAGGTATCATGCTGTGCCACTAACCTGGAGGTGTAGGTATCCTTGATGAATATGGATACACCCCCTCCTTTTGTGTTTTGGTCCATGTTCTGTGGCCGAAATGTGTGGTATGAGTTGTAGCCCAGTAGTGCTTGGGTGCTCTTTGGAGCCTTGAATCTAGTTTCAGTTATTGCACAGATGTCAACATTCTCCATACTGAGGAGTGCTTCGAGCGCATGCATTTTGAGATTTAAACTCCTGGCATGAGTAGCATAACCCTCATTTTTTTTATTTGTGCTATTTACAGAGGTGGGTTTGACTTTTGAGCCTTGCCTAAAAAAGGCACTATGGGGGAAGCAAGAGCCTTGGCCAGTATTCGAAAGCCTAGAGGTGACAGGTGCAAGCCGTCCCTTGTGAAGCAACGAGGCTTGTCAAGCATGTCGTCCCAGGCTGATAGACACTGGATCCCCTTTGAATGACACCAGAAGTGTAGCCAATTGTTGAAATTTATAATTTTTTTTCTTTATACTGCGGTATCATTCTTGGTGAGGGCAGGATGCTACTCAGGGTCTGGGTCATACCTGCCTGGGCTACATGATCAGAGAGCTCTTCCATGTCTCTTTTCATATAGTCCAGGGAGGTACATCTTAGGTCATTCACACCAACATGAACAATGACAGCATCATATTTGTGCTTGTTCTGGAGTGACCTGAGTGCTTGTGTTATGTGGCGGATTCTGGCTCCCAACAGGCAGCTAACAGTAATCTTCTCCTTGTCCAGCCTAGTGAGTGGGACGTCAGTGTGCCTGACTATAGAGTTGCCTATTACTAGTGTGTTAGGTATGTTATTTCACCTGAAGGGCTGTGATTGTGTGGCACACTGGTTTTGTGTTTTATGTGTTGTCTGGTTTGTGACGGGAGGAGCAGGTTTTATGGGTGTCTGCTTTGGAGGCCTCTGATGCTTTTGCAGGTTTTTATTTAGAGCCTCCAAGTATGATTTTGTGTATTTATATGAATTTTTTGCCAGTGCTGGTTTAGTATGTCTATGTGAGGCTGGAGGTGTGGTGCAAGTGTTAACCTTCTCCTCATGACTGCCTGTTCCAGTCTTGGGTGGAGAGACCTTAGCCTCCAATTTAGCTATATAATTGCATCTCTCACATATGTTAATGTTTTGTGGTAGGAAGAGAGGGTTGTCTGTGTACATGAGGCAGTTGTAACATTGCCTCAGGATACCCAGGTTCACCAGCTGGACTGGAGAGTATACCTGAAATTGCCCTTTGTTCATGCCTGAATATTAGGGTGAGCTGCTTAGTCCCTTGGTTGGTGAGGGGTGAATAATGAGCCTTGCCCTGCTGGGCAATCAAGTTTCGGAGTATATTAGTGCTTGCTATTAGGTCTGAGCAAGTGCTGGACTGTAGGATGCTTTTTAAGTGCTTAGGTTGAGAGTTAGACTACTTTCAAGGGAAAAACTGCAGAGGAGACTTGGTATAGCTGGGAGTAATTTAGCCCTAGCTAACAGGTGCTGCTCGATGTGCAAAACTGTGCAAACGTGTTTTTTACAGCAGGAAAATGAAAGTGATAGAAATGTGTCCAAAATGGCCTATAAACTACTAACTTCTGGGCTGGAACCACTCCTCCAGGGACAGATGGCTGCTCAAAGCTCCCTCTCTCACAGTTGAACAGAGAAACCTCCTTCTATCCAAGTCAGGTATGGGCAACTCAGAAACTTGTAACAGCCCTGAATTCAGCACTAGCCTGAAAATTGGACTATACTAGCTTAGAAAGGTGAGAAAAAGGAAATTTTTTTTTTGAAAAGATAAGGCAAAAACAGTAAAAAAAAGTACACTTAAAACAGCTTTAAATGACTACAAACAGTAAAAAATACACTTAAAAAAGCTTTAGATTACTACAAGCAATCAGAAAAGGCTTTTAAATAAATGACCCAATTAACCAGCAAAAAAATCTCAAAACTGAGCCCTGTTCCTGTAGTCTTCAATCAGACAAGTTCTAATGGCACATTCCTGCCACTGGGGTGCTGGGGAACCTTCTCCAAAAAAGAAGGCCTGGATTAGTGCTCAAGTTATACAAACAAAGCTAGATTCAGCAAGCCTGAATCTAGTTTATGCAACAGCAAACAAGGCACACCAATTTCAATAAGAAACAGTTCAAATATGCAGGCACTATAAGCTTCTAACCAGAAGTTCCCAGCTCAGAAGGGCAGAGTCCAGCCTCTCCTCCCACAAGAGTACAGACCACAAACCTTCTTAATGTAAAATGACTGGCCTGAAGCCCAAGTACTTAAACCAGAACTAATACACTTTTAGAATAACAGACACTGAGCCTTCAATCAGCAGTTCCCAACTTAGAAGGATGTAAGCTACCTGTCCTGCCACAACAGTGCAGACCACAAACCTTCTTAATGTAAAACAACTGGTCTGAAGCCCAAGTGATTAAACGAAAAGGCTTAGAATGATAGCTACACTTTAATCAGGTTACTACCAAGCAGTAATAAATACAATCAAATACTGTCAAGAATGCCTGGATTAGTGCTCAAGTTATACAAACAAAGCTAGATTCAGCAGGCCTAGATCTAGTCTATGTTACAGCAAACAAGGCACACCAATTTCAGTAAGAAACAATTCAAATATGCAGGCACTAAGCCTTTAACCAGAAATTCCCAGCTCAGAAGGGCAGAGTCCCGCCTCTCCTCCCATAAGAGTGCAGAGCACAAACCTTCTTAATGTAAAATAACTGGCCTGAAGCCCAAGTGCTTAAACCAGAACTAATACACTTTTAGAATAACAGACACTGAGCCTTCAATCAGCAGTTCCCAACTTAGAAGTAATCCCTCTGCAAAATGTCAAATTTGGAAGAAAACGTGGAGGGTTTACAATTAATAAATAATTGTAGTGATCAGAGTTATAATTTCAGAAATACGTGTAGATTCTCTTATTTTGTCAGCTGCTCAAGTTAACAGTACTAATATTAAAAAAGTGTCGCTTCTTTGACAGGTTCCCAGCTGCATTGCGTGACTATTTTATATTTTTGCATCACATTTTTGGTCTGTTTTTCATAAAATTGTGTTTTTCTGGCAAATTAGTGGCAAATCATTAAAGATTGAAGTTAGAAAATAATGACAGACATTTGAGTTTCCGATTTCATACCCTTCAGGAAAAATCATACTAATGCAAGAGCTAATTATATTTCTTAAGTTTATAAGAGCAATATTTAAAAATTGTCCTAAATTTTTGGCCTTTGTTCCACTTCTATTTATAAGTGAACACGACCTGAGAACAGTCCAACAAATGAACCAAGCAAATCAGCAAACACTCCTGTCTCAGAATGAGAAAAAGGCACCAACACGACACGATGGCACAATTCACAAAGAGTTTAATCCAAGAATAAAATAACTACACGTGTATTATTTTATTCTTGGATTAAACTCTTTGTGAATTGTGCCATCGTGTCGTGCTGGTGCCTTTTTCTCATTCTGAGACAGGAGCGTTTGCTGATTTGCTTGGTCCACTTCTGTTTATGGCTTTGTCCAGATTTCTTGCTCTGAGCTTGAGAAGTATGACAAATGTGTCAGGGCCATCACCGTCAGCCAGAGACATTTCAAATTGTGACATACTTGTTGCACCTCACATAGTGGGATGTGTCCAAGAAAGCCAAGGAGCAGTTATGCAGTGTTAAGTGTGCAGAGTACCCCCATCCAAGGTAGACACAAGTACTACAGTGGCTTTTCATCTGTCCTTGATTTTGCAGAATATTCTGGATTTCTGTCATATTTTTATACTGTTGATTTATGCTTCTTCTTATTCAGAAAATGCATGTTGTTGCAGTACCTGTTGCGCTGTGTTTAAATAGCAATACTTTAATGACCATCAGGTAAGCTTGTCTGAGACTGTAAGATGCATGTAAGATTTAATAAGCATACTGTTAAAGAGTTACCAACATTGAAAGTCTTTTTGTTGTTGCCATGCAGAGAATATTTACATAACTAGATAGCATATAAGCCTTGGGTACTGAAATGCATATGACAGGATTTGTAGTAAAGGCAGGATTACAGTATTTTCAGAAGCTCAGTACATTTGTTGGAGACTTTCAGTCATCTTTGCAGGCTTTACCTGTAAACTAAACAGAATACCAATCTATCATGCGTGGTCCATATCCTGTGTAGTAATCCTTTAAGCAATATATGTTGAGCTTGTTTCTTGTTTCCTTTTCATTTTTTACTTTGATCATGTTTTCCCCGTGAAACAAGTAGATAGTTGTTGTCAGGCAGCAGGTCTTTTTTTGGATAAGAAACATTTTTACAAGTGGGGGTATCACAGAGATTGCTACTTTCAGCATGTTACTTGGTACTTTTATAATGCTGAATATAAATTATAATTAGAACTTAAGTGCAAGGAGAAGTGGTTTGAGTTGAGTGCTGCTCGTTTTTTATACTTGATTTTGATTGGCATTCCAGTAATGTATTTAAAAAATAATTATTTTTCATGCATCACAACCATTTTGTTTCCATCTAGATATTAGATAATCTGTCATGTAGGCAATGCATTGAAATATTTTTTTTGTTTTACACTTCATTTTGTCTTGATTGGACTGTCATAATGACAGTTTGGCACCCAGGGCAGCGTATTTAATTAAAGTCCCAAATTTTGTGGTTTTTAGCATAGCCACACCCCTTTCTAGTTGGCCACATCCCTTCCCATTGGCCCCCACCCATTCAGCTGTCTCCTGCAGCCCCCCTTTGATTTGAAGCCACCAGCCACCACTGCTTAAACACCACCATACGTAACCAAGCTCTCATCCTGCTATAACAGAATAGTAAAATTGACACCAACTTTACCAATAGAGCTCATCATTGTCATGCCCTAAATCAACTACAATGGCTTGAGCTTCCTAACTACTATGTACACACACAGTTAACTTCATATAGCCTCATATGCTCACCAGAAAAGTGTCCAACTCTAATAGCCAGTCTGCAACTTTCCTGTCCAAATGAATTTATAAACTCTAATGCAATGGAATAACTGGTCACCACTGTCACAAGAGGGAACAACATATTGGACCTGGTCATCACCAACATGGGGACTCTATCTTCCACACCAGAGGTAAACCCCTCATTGGTAAGATCAGACCATAAACAAATTTCCCTGGACATCCATATCCCATCCCCACCCCCAGCCAAGGAAATCAATGTAAAGAATTTCTCCAAAGTCAACTTTGCACTTCTCAAGACTGAGGTGGAATCCTTCAAAGCCCCTGGGACAGAGGATAATACAGCCCAATCTGCAGAATCCTTTACAAATGCATTCTATGAGCACCTGCAGGAATGCATGGATCGTGCTATCCCAAATAAAACCAAGACTCACTCCTCCAAAAACAGGAGACCGGTCTGGTAGACCCTGGCCATAAATAAGCTATACAACAGAAGAAGGAAGTTACTACATGGCAGAGCAAAATCCCAAAAAGGGAAGGCATCTCTGATCAGTATTAGCAAGAAACTTCGATTCCCTCATAAAATCATCAAAGGCCAGTTTCGAAAGAAAAATTGCCCTAGACACTAAAGATAATCACAAGGCCTTCTTTAGTTATGTCAGAAACATGGGCAGAAACTCCCAGATATACTCTGAATAGTTGCATAACTGTACAAAATATACCGAACCTACAGACATAGCCAACATCCTGGCAGACAGATTCAGTGAAACTCCCCCCCTTCCCCCACAAAGGAGCAAACGCCTATCCCAACCGAATGTAACCTCCCTGACATCACAGATGCACAGGTGAAAGCTGCCCTCTCCAAAGCAAAAAACACAGCATCTATGGGACTAGACAGTGTCCCAGGCTGTGTCTTACACGAGCTCCAAGAAGAACTGAACTCTCACATTAAGTCACTGTTCAAACTTAGCCTTACTACAGGCTATGTACCCAAAGAATGGCGTACAGCTACAGTGGTCCCACTCCACAAAGGTGGTGTCACAACGGACCCCGGAAACTATCGCCCCATAAGCCTGACTAGTCTGGTTTGTAAAGCTATGGGGCGTATTATCATGGAACTCATAAACAAAGACATTGGGAGCCTCCAGACACTGGACCCTACCCAATTCGGCTTTGTTAAGGGCAGATCTTGCCTCTTAAACCTAGTTGATTTCTTTGAAACAGTTACCAAAGCCATAGATGAGGGCAAGGTAGTCCACACAGCCTACCTGGACCTCACAAAAGCCTTCGACACAATACCCCACTCAGGCATCATAAATAAGCTTACCAGCTTAAATATCAACCCCTATATCACAAGATGGGTTGCAAACTGGCTCAGAGATAGAACCCACATGGTCAGAATCGCAGGTGCCATGTCAGAATCCAAACCAGTTACAAGTGGCATCCCACAGGGCTCAGTTCTGGGACCTCTCTTGTTTGGTATATACTTCTCTGAGGTTCAGGCTAACACGGGGGGATTATGGCTGACAAAGTTCACAGATGACTGCAAACTGGGGGCCATAATTGAATCTCCAGCTGAGACAAGCATCCTCCAAAAGGGTCTCACAGAGATGGATGCTTGGTGCTAGAACCATGGCCTCAAGCTAAATACTAAAAAGTGCATAGTCATCCCCTTTGGGAAAAACAAGGTGCCCACAAATTACCACATAGGTGGTAATCCATTAAGTATGGAAGAAGTAATTAGGGATTTGGGGACCGACATAGATAGTAATCTCTCCTTTGATAATCACATTGCCAAAGTGGTTAGAAAGACCTTCTATATAGCCCACCTTATCACGAAAGGGTTCACATCTAGATCAAGAGAGGTCATTGTGCCCCTCTACTCATCACTCATCAGGCCCATAATTGAATACAATGCCCCTTTTGGGATGTACCTTACCCGACACCTGCAGCAACTGGAGAGACCCCAAAAGTACCTCACCAAGAGGATCATGGGCTACAAACAGATGTCCTATGCAGCTCGACTAAAAAAACTCCAGCTCTACTCAGTTGCTTACTGCCTACTCAGAGGCGATCTATGCCTGATGTACAAAGCCATGTCAAACCCAGAATTAATGGACATGCTCCACCTCAAAAAATCCAAGTCCCTTAGAGCTCCACTCTCCAGGGACCTAAACCTCAGCACAAAAATAAATATGACATGCTGGAGGGAAAGATTCATTTCCCAGAGGCTCCCCTCACCCTGGAATAGAATCCCAAT
Organism: Protopterus annectens; assembly: GCF_019279795.1. Taxonomy (NCBI): domain Eukaryota; kingdom Metazoa; phylum Chordata; order Ceratodontiformes; family Protopteridae; genus Protopterus; species Protopterus annectens. Next base: position 180,020,727 of record NC_056728.1, read on the forward strand.
TCATGTTAGACATAGCCCCTCGCTGACCCTCTTCAAGCGAAATTTGGACGTGTGGATGGGAAATCACAAATTCATCCCTGGTATCTCTCCTGTGTCCCTGCTAGACAGAGGCACAGTAAACTAATCTTAAAAGGGTACCTTCTGTGACCTACTTTACAGAGGCACAGTAGGCTAATCTAATAGGGAGGCGGAAGCCAAATACACTCTGGCTAGGCTTATAAATGCCCTAGGGCAGATAGCCTAGTATCTACCTATGAACCTATGAAACTAAGAAATCTCTGTTTCTTAACTATAATTAGGTTGCATAACTCAGCAGGAGACTCACTATATTTACACTACATCTCAAAATATTTGTAATGACATCCTAAAAGACTGAAGACTAGTTGAAAATTGCACCAGATTTACAAAGCTCTTTCAACATCACCTTTATAAATCAAAGATGTGCACATCTTTATCCTGATAAAACCAAACTATCATCTCAGTTGACCTTTTCTTTGACTACTTCTGTAGCTGCTACCCATCTTATAACTACTATTGAATCTTTGTAACCAATACATAACCTTCCTGTGGCCTCCTTTGTCACAAATAATTTGACCATCTGTCCTTCTCCTACTCATTATCCTTATCACCCCTTCCTAGATTTAAAACCTACCCATTTTTCATATTTCTAATTGTTCTCCATTGTCTTCATCTTCATTTACACCGACTACATCATAAAACTCTGCCTTTATCATTTACTAAAACTATAAGCTTACTAACATCCAATGATTTTCCCTCACCTTTCTTTCTAGGCAAATAATCTTATTGTACAAATTAATGTATACAGATTGAAGTAATTTCAACTTTAAGAAATCAATTTTGTGTACAACTCTTGTAAGTTATTCAAATTTCTGTATGTAGCTTTTGTAAATTTTTCTTACATGTTTAGTACTACATACTAAGCATTGTGTTGGAGCTTTTCTTTTCAGACTTCCACTGTAAAAAGAGTGTATTTGCACAGTTGGAATTTCCTGGTCAGCAGTGATAAATTCTCAGAAAGACTGCATCAGGGTGCTGAAAATGGGACTTCATCCAATAATCAAGCTTCTAAATCATAGAAAGCATCACATTTTCTTTCTTGGGCCTGGAACACTGGATCAGATTTTTTACATTGAATGGATTCTAGAGTGGGGGGGTCATTACATGTTGGTGGCAAGGTAGGTATGTGTTTTGTTGATCTTTTGAGCACAAGTAACTATAAAACTGGGAAAGGTGTTGGTTACCATTCAGGTCCTGAATTTTTATAGTAAATGCCTTTTCCATGTTTTCAATATTAGTTGAATGAGCTTAATGAGAGCTTAAGGTCTCCATGTAGGGTATGTCTTGTCTCCCACTCTGTTTGTAATTTTCATGAACGGGACACCAAGATGCAGCTAAAGTTGAGTCTATCCACTTTGGGGACATAAGACTTGTATGCTTTTTTTGTCTGTAGTTTATAATGGGTCAGATTCCAAATTTTGGTATTGGGCCTAATGTCTTTTTGTCATACTGTGACAGATCACTGGAATGCACTCAGTTTGTTCACAGCCATGTGTGAAGTGATGGTGTGAGATGAAAATCAGTTTCAATCAGAGGACCTGCATATCGGATGACTGACCAGCAGATCAGTGCAATCATGACAGTACTGCAGGACTTGTAGCATACTGTAACCAGGCAAAAAACTAATGTATATCATGAAAGTCTTATTTAATTGGTCAGTCTAGGTCATTATCATGCCCAATGGAAACCAGTTTTGGTTAATGTCAAAAGGAGGTTGTTATAGATACAACTGGTGGAAATGAGATATCTTACCAAGGCAACTGGGTTCAGGCTCCATGATTTTGTGAGGAACTTGACAAACTGGAGAAGAGTTTGGAGTACAGCAGTTGTTCCTCTGAGATGAGTGAAGCCATCTTAGGTAGTTTGGGTACCTAATGAGGATTTTCTGAGGTATTTGCAATCAGTGGCATACTTGGTAAGACTCACTGACAGGGTTGTCAGAGTGGACCCAGGACATGTTAGAGAGATTATATCTCATACTCTACTTGTGAATGCTCAGGAATCTCCAAGAAAGAGCTGGAGATCCTCTGGGAAAAGGTAATTTTTATTTATTTATTTTTATTTTGTATTTGTTGACCGAGTTTGTCCAACTGGGCTACAATTGCCCGTTTTCAGCGGAAGCCCAAGGAGAAAAGCTCCAACAGAAAAATAGAAATTTTACATATTGAATACATACAGAATACATTCATCAGTACCACACATTACTGCATTACAGTGTCATACATTACACTGTGGCAAGTGAAATACATATAGAAATGTATTCGTCAGAGGGATACATTCATAATTACATATTATATACATAGAGCAATAGTTGCATAGCTGAAATATTTTACTAGTTATGTTTGTACAGTGATGTACCAAGAGGAGAAGATAAAGTAGTAAGTTTGTTTATTGAAGGGAAGGAAGAGAGAAGAGAAGTGGAAGGTTATAAGTGAGTGTTTACTGGGGATGATTACATTGGCAGATCCATTTTTCATGAAGGTATTTTTTGTAGCGGTTTTGAATTGATTGGGATGTTCAAAGGATCTTATATCTAGTGGTAGGCTTTTCCAGGCCTTGGAAGGGTTAAAGCTATAGACTAGGTGACCCATTTTGGTCCTTGGTTTGTAGATTTTTAGTAGGCCTTGTTCAAAACTGTGGAGTAATCTAGTGGGTAGGTAATGAGAGATTAGAGATGAGATAGTTGGACAGAAAGAGGGTTTGTAGAGAATGGAGTGAATAATCTGAAACTGATTATACTGAAGCAGGTTGGGTAATTCTAGTCAATCTAGTTCTTTTAGTGAGAGACAGCGCTGGCACTTGTAAGAATTTTGGGCAGCAAATCTGGCAATCCTGTTATAAGTTGTAAAGTGGGTAAGAGGTAAGCATTTGAAAGGGTTAGTTTTGCTGTTTTGGTAAGATATTTTTTTTTGTTTCTATAGAGGAGACCTAGCTTGAGATGTGTTTTTCGGATACAATTATTGACGTGTAAATCAGAGGTTAGTGTATCATCAGTAGTAACACCTAAGAGTTTTGTACTGGTGTTGAGTATTATTTTGTGACAATATGGAGAAGGAAGACTTTATACAGTTAAGGTTTTTAGGGAGAAAGAGTAGTAATTTGGTTTTCTTTGGATTAAGGATAAATTCATTTTCAGATAGCCAGTTTTCTACAGTTAAAGAGGACTGTGTGCATGATTTTAGTTGAGTTGGTGATTCAGCAATATTGATAAGTGTAGAATCATCCGCCTATTGTATCAGTGAGGATCCAGGACAGGAAGAGTAGAATTTAATCTAAACCAACAAGCATGTTATCACTGCAACCCTTGCATGTCAAATAGCTGCCTCTAATCTCTCAGTCACTCTCTCTGTCTCTGTTTTTCCTCAAATTTCTTCTGTTCCTTCAACAATATATCACCTTTATCTCACCCTTATAATATCTCACAACTTATTTATTTTTTCTGCATCTTCACTATCATATGATCCCACTCCACATTCATCTATTTTATTTTCATACAACTTTTAATGCCTACCTTGTGGTACTCCATTTTAGCTAAATAGTCTCTCTCTCTCTCTCTCTCTGTCTGTCTCATTTCTCTCTGCTTGACATTATCACCTTCACTCTTAAAACCAGCATAACAGGAAAGTGCCATTTCTATAATTTCACAGATTCTGTGTGCCATTTTGCTACATGCAAGTGACTTGCACTTGTGCTGTGTCATGTATCATTATTGCATAGTGATTTGTTGTGTCACAAATGTCGTTTCTAGTCTAGAATCTTTCTGCATCTGTAATGTTTTCTTCGCTATTTGTCGCACTGCAAACATCAGGATGTTTATGCTGCATCCTGATCTAAATCCACACTGCTTATCTTCCATCTTACTTTGTACTACTCTATATCCTCTGCAATACTTTCATGTAGTGCAACAGGAGTTTGATACCTCCATACTGCCCACAGCTGTGAATGTCCCCTGTATTCCTGTACACTGGCACTGGTCTGCTTGTTCTCTGCTCATCTGGGAAATGTCTGGAATGTTTCTCCCAAAGCCTCTGCTGAAAATGGGTTCTGTCCCAGTTTGACTTTCCCGGTAAACTAATGTTAAATAAAATAATAAATAAATCTCTCTCCTTACTGCTATGATTACCCTCAGGAATTTCTCCCTTAACTCACCCAGCATCTTGGTCAAATCTGAGCCTGCAACTTTCTGAGACTTCATTTTCCATAGTGTTGCTGTTACTTCTAGGGTGGGATCTTATTCTTTCACTGTAGGCTGTCCATGGGGCAGGATAGCTTCTGTGGGGTTTTCTTCTTTCAGTAGCTGCTGGAAATGCTCCTTTCATCTACTTTGATATCCTGCAAACTGGTGTTGTTGCCTTGCAGTCTGGTACATTTCCTAGTTTACTATTAGAAGTCTGATGTTACCTGTACTAAAATTGCTGACGGTGACCACACAACATGGAAAGTCACAATGCCAAAAATACAGTATGCATAACTCCCAGACTTGCCCCCCCCCCCCCATGTTAGTGCATGTTCCTGGGTCTGGAGGGGGTAGGGACTTTTGGGATTGTCTGTTTTATGACGTTTTAGATTTCCAGCACTGTGACTTTTGATGATGTGAAGTTAGCATTACCAGATCTGTTACAGGTAACACATTCTTTCTGGTAGTAATCCCCAGTTTCTTTGTATCATCTGTTGAGACATTTTTCAGAAGCTGGTAGATTGTGTCTTATTCTTGTTCTTTGATATTGCTGCTATTTTCTTAGCCTGTTAGCTAGCTTGTATAGGAACAAATGGGAACAAGCTCCTTGTTTGCATCAACCATGTTTTCTGTCACCCCCTTTTTACTGCACTCCTTTCTTTTGATAATTTCCTGGACTATTACTACATTCCACCATCATCTTTAATTATGTACATAACTTCCATACCTGACTTGGCCACATAGCTGTTAAATGGCCTTCAAGCATGCTGTTTTGAGACATTACCATTCTTCTTCAGCTAGACCTATTTCTTCCTCTTCCTGATGTTCTATAGTCCTGATTAATTTATTGAACTCTTGTGCTCTCTCTCCGGTCAACTTTCAGGACTTCAGCTTGGTCTCTGTAGAACATAGAGCCTTCTCTGACCACTGTGTGCAGCTGATTGTAGCCACCAATAGTCTATGTTGTGTGCCATTTTTTTCAGAGGGGCTAATTTTACAGTCTCTGATTCCACCTCAGAGCCCTTTCCTTACTAGAAGGAATTACACTCGAGTAATACATTTGCAACTCTTGCGTGTGATTTTCTGACTTACCCCCTCTTGTTTAACTGTCTATTAGCTGCCATTTGCCAGAAGTTGGAATGGCCACCTCTTTATTCCTGTTGCCCCACCCATGTGGACCCAGGCAGTACACAGATACTTGTCTATCTGTCCCTATATGAGCATTCTATCTAACAGGTCCTGCAGCTGCTGTCTGAATGCACTGTTACTCATCATTATGACCCTGTACTTTGTCTTGTGGATACACAGGACATCCTGTCTTCTCCGTACCATCATGTCATCTATTTCCAAGCTGTGCCTTGTCGTTGAATTTATTTATTTATTTAACATTTTTTTTTTTACCAGGAAAGTCTGAATAGAACAGAGTCCATTTTCAGTGGAGGCCCAAGGAGAAATGCTCCAGGTGCATGTCTTTGGAATATGGAAGAAAACCGGAGCACCTGGAGAAGCCCACATGAATGCAGGGAGGACATACAGACTCCACAAAGAAGGCACCCCATCTGAGAATCAAAGAATCTCTTGCTGTGAGGCAGCAACACAACTGCTGCACCTCTCTGCTGACCTGAACCTACATCCAGTGTAGCAATTCTTAGTTTATGTTTAGCAGGTTAATTGGTTTTATAGCCAGCTTTTTTTCTAAGCAGAGTTATTTAGGGTAGCTCAGGATGGGCAACAAGACACTGGCTGGCCAGTAGCTTATTAACCCAGGGCAGGTGGTCTTCATAGCAAGTGCACACTGACCAATCAAGGGACACACGCCCCTCCCACTGTTAGCATGGGTGTCTGGTATTGGACAGAGTAAGCCAGATCCTCAAACTCTATAGGCTTGGGGTAAAATATAAACTTCATGCAGTCAGTGATCCAAGCTCAGGCTAGAACATAGGAGTCAGAGGGTATAAATCATAAGCACAAAACCACCATACTGTTAAGAAAAGAGGAAAGAGCATCCCTTTTAAAACAGTTGTCCTAAAACTGATTATTTTAAATTTCCCAAAGTCCTAAGAGCAGTACAGTCTTACTGATTCTACATTTAATTCAAACTTTGTTCTGTTGACTTTTTCTCCCTAGAGTTTAGAGTTTAATAACAGGTGTAAAACTTTAAATTTGTATTACATTCTGTGCTTGCCAGAAATGTTAAGTCATATTATTGCAATATGTGCTTCACTTACAGGGACTGGCTGGGATGCTAGGAAAACCTAATAAAGTGTTCACATAAGCAAGCAATGTTTGTTTTCACACAGCCACTGCAGGTTGGTACAGAGTCTCTGAAATTAGATTTGTATTAGTAAGGCCTGATTCCTTGTCTGCTTCCTATGAGCTTCCCCTAAATACAAAGGATAAAATCTTTTTAGTTTTCATTTTTATTCTACCCTTACTGAGATTTGAAATTATTATACTTGGTGCTACATTTCTAACATTGGCATGGTGGTTAAAGAATCTTGGTGCCAGTGTACATGAGTTGGTAATTATGAGTGGATATGTTTTGTACACTACACGTGAACAGGCAAGCTTAGATCTGTTTTAGCACACTGAGAAATGTAAATGGAAACTGGTATTTATTTATTTGCTCATCTTACAGCTTTGATATTAACTGTTACATTCTACTTGCTATTATATTTCCTCTTGTTTTTTTTCCATGAACTTTTTCTTGGTACCTTAAGATGTTTAATATCAGTTGCCAATACCTGTCTATATAATACCTTCTCCACTAGTTATCCCTGAAATGCCTGTCCTATTACACAGCTCCATCAGACATCCTTTGTTGTTAACTAGAACCGTGTTGTGTAGCTAACTGCTGTGAGAATATTCACACTCTCCATTGTACAGTGCACTTAAAGGCACATTTTTCAAATTCAGCAAGATTTAACATGCACTTTTAATGACTTTCTACACATTTACAGGAAAACGTTACAATGTATGTGTCTGTTTTACACACACACACACACACACACACATATACAGAGAGTGATTATTTTAGGTGAAGTTGAATGCACAAAACAGAGCATGAAAACAGCAAACATAAAACCCCTAAGCTACACAAGTGACCACAATAAAAAGCAAGCAAATTAAAAATGAGCCAATAAAAATACCCAACAATATTTGTTTAAAAAAAGTGCTTTTTGCAGTGTATAAGCCCCACTGAACCCTATAATGTAGACACTTTGCTCCATCACACCATTAGTATATCACTTACAAGGCTGCTCAACAGTGGGAAAAGGGCCTAATCTCAACCCCCCAGTTCAGTGTTGTACACACAGCAATAATATATAACACTTCCCTTGTACATACACCTAAATCCTTATTGTCTCATGGGACAGAAATAAGAAAAAACTTCTACTATTTCATTGGGAGCCCCACACATTCTATAGTCTTTCTCCCTTACCTATCATTACATATATTTTCATTAGTTTTCACTGACGTTTTCATCCACCTTACAGCAAACAATGCAGTGACTATTTCTGAATGTACATCGAGTCAGTGATGTTTCATCACTTTCACACACCAAAACAGTATTCACTAAAATTGGTAGGCTTCTCTTTTAAAATATATATATATTTTTCTGTTTATATATGTATATATATATATATATATATATATATATATATATATACATACATACATATGTTCTGTATGTAGTTATATCTATTTATATCTATATCTATATCTATATATATATATATATATCTATATCTATATATATATATATATATATATATATATATATATACATGTGTGGGTGTGTATAAATGCTAAGTATAGAAAATTTAATAAAACAAAATGATAAGTGAATAACCTTGATTCGGTGACGCAGAGAGGGATAGAGTCCTGACTGTGATGTAGGCAACAGAGTTTCAGTTATCAGTCCAACACTGGTGGAGGTAAGCAGAGAGGGGAAGGAGCGAGGGGTGTGTGGCCTATTCACCTGCCCTGGTGGAACGGCTTATGTGGGGACACACACATATGGTACTTTTTCTCTTGTGGAGACAATGCAAACTACCATGCTTTGAGGTTAGTAGGTGGGTTTGCTTGCAGGTATATATCATTTGCAGAAGTGAAGGACTGTGTATCATGGTTAATCTACTAGATGTTTTTGTTCATTTTGCTTTATTTTTTATTTGCTAACAGGGGGTCTTATTCACAAATGGCAAATTTCAGTGTCAGTCAGAAAGAACAGACAGAAAAATATACAAAATAGTCTTGATTATAGAGGAAAGAGGTCATAGTAATATAAACAGTGTTAATACATTACTACACCAGACTATAGGAAATGGTTAATTAAACACAATATAAAATGCACTAATAGCAACAATACTGTTCAAGAACATATTTACTAGTAAACAATGTGTATGGTTTTATTAAAAAGTAAAGGAAAGGGGTGGGGATAGGAGATGCAGGGTGTAGTGGAAGTAGAAAGTAATGAATGAACACTAATAAAATGTAGCTGTCAGGCAGAGAATATTAGAGACAGAGGCAGATGCTTTTATTAGGTTATCTGTCCTGCTTGCAGGCATTTGTATTCAAATTAATTTAAAGTGTGGAATTTCAACTGACTGGAGTGGAACTTAAGGTATTAAATAACTTGCTGGAAATGATTGCCAGAGTTGGGCACCTTGTACAGAGAAGCTGTGACTGGTACATTGAAGTTTGGATTTTGTTATTTCAAGTAAAGGTTCTTTGTGGTCATGACTTCTGAGATTGCAAGAGGGTACTCTTAGGGAAAATGTAGCTGCTAATGGAACAAAGGCATCTGATTGCACAAACTGAAATAATGGAGAAGCAAGTAACAGATCTGTCTTTTGAACGGGAGACGTCTGGCTTTTGCTGTTTTCTTTTTTTTTTTTTGCAGTGGTGGTTAGAGCTGTTGGACAGAGAAATTAATCTATATATTTTTTATGGAGATGCACCACCTCCCACATTAGAAATAAGAATGTGCGTGGTATTTTAGGGCAGAAATAATATCTGTGAACCACCCTTGATGGCTGTTTAAATGATACCTCCTGGCTAAGAATGAATGGATCATTAGGTGAAGAGGGGGCTGATAATTAGCAGGCAATGAGGGCAAAAAGGAAACTATCAATAAAGCATATATGAAGAATTGCTTCTTAAAGTGACTGGAGGTTCCTGCAAATTCACTGACAGTCTTAGCTTTTACAATGCTCAGCAGTCCAAGTTTGTGGTTTCCTAGTAATTTTCCTCAGAATGGGAAACTGATGGCCCCAGAAAAGTTACATCCCCACCTCATATGGCAAGATGTGGTAGATATTTATCTCCCCCTGAAATATATACTAATATACTCATAATTGTAAAAACTGGTTTAATTTCTTGAATCGCCCACACCGCACCCCAAAAAAGCAAGGTATTAAACTAGGAAATTCCATTATTTAAAGATTCATGTCCATGTTTTGACAAGAAGCTTATAATGAGAGTTGAACAATTTTCCCAATTAAAACTGGTAAAACTATTGTAAGATCTGATGACTTTGCTAATAAGACAAAGGACAAAATACTGTCTTTTGGTTAGAGCATTATAGAAGAATGATATCGAATATTACCATTTGCTGAGCATGATTTATTCACATGACACTTGGGAGACAGCTGCTGCTTCAAAAAAAATTTAAAAATATTCAGCAATACAAAACGGAAAATATTGTCATATTACTACTTTCTAGTAAATGTATTGGTTAGGAATTTTAAATTGTGTAGTATTACCTGTGGTGAAATATCTATGAAATCCTTATTTCACTTTAAAGACAAATTACCAAACTTTTATTCTGTCACACTGTTGTCCAAAATACTTGAACCAACAGGTTAAACCAGGGTGTATTATATTTTTTGTGGAAATAATGAGTAGTAGTTTTAAATAAAATGTGCTCTTTGCTATGCTTTTATAACAGTATAAGCTGTTGTAGGTAAGTACTAGGCTACTTGCACTTTTGGGCTATTTTTAGCCTAGCCAATTTCCCTTTTTGTGCTTGAAATAACCTATCCCATTTGGTTATACATTCGCCTTATCCATCCCATGGCCGATAATTATATTTACTCCTAATGAGAATAACTGGGATCATACCACAGATGATTTGAGGGGATGTATGCATTGAGATAAAACATTTAAGAGCTGCTTCTGTCCATTACTAGTACAGGGGGCAGTCATGGGGTACATTTTCTGTTTTGCATCCATAGATCTAAGTTGCACTTGAAAATGGACAGGGATGAACTTTTTTTATGTCTGTTCCATGGCAGTGGTATCCCTGCAAAATATATCTGCTCCTCCAAACCATTCTGTTGTTGTTCCAGAAGGGATTTAGATCTCTAGACTGAGTATTTCTGATGCCATTTGACTTACTGATGTGCAGTAAATCCATCAGTAATGGGTCAGACGATGCCTTGCATACATGATACAGGTCACCTCTTAGCAGTCTGCATTATACTGAGTATAGTGACAGGGCTTTGAATCTGTCCATGTAGGACATGTTGTTTAGACCTTGAATTCTTTGTGGGTGTTCCAGTTGTTGCATCTTTCCAGACAGATACGTGCCGAAGGGGGAATTATATTCAATGATTGGCTTAATGAGGGCTGAGTAAAGGATGACAATGGCATCCCTAGATCTAGACACAATCCCTTTGTTTATAATCTGGGCAATATAGAAGGACTTTCTTACAACAATATTCACATGTTGGTCAACAGTTAGGTCACTGTCCACATGAGTTACCAAATCCCAAGCAACTTGGTCAGCTGTTATGGGAGTAATGTCAAATTGGTAGTTCCCTGGGATAGATGACTTCCCAAAGGATACAAGAAGGCATTTTTTTGCATTTAGTTTCAAACAGTGATTTTTACACTAATGATGTTTTTAAGGCACACATTCCTGCAGGATGGCTAAGTCATTTTTGGATTCAATGACTACTCCTAGCTTACAGTCATCTGCAAACTTAATCAGCCAGAGCCCTTGAGTTTTGGCTTTTTCTTCAGAATACAAGATGCCACACAGGAGAGGTCCCAGTACAGAATACTTGGGGACTCCACTGGTGACTGGTCTCTGTGGAGGTAACTTCCCCTGTTTTGATTATCTGCATCCTATATGTGAGCCATTTCACAATCCAGTGGGTGACATAGCTGTTGATTCCCGGTTTATTTAACTTTTCTACTGTGCTGAATGGGGAAGTTTTGTCAAAAGCTTTGGCCAGGTCGAGGTATGTGGTATATAGCCTGTTGCCTTCATCCATTGCTTTGATAATGTTTTTAAAAATCCATCAAGTTGTATAGGCATTATCTGACACTGATGACTCCAACCTGAGGCAGACAGTGTCTGGAGTTTCTTTATGTCCAAACTGATTAATTTCATGAAAAGTCTTTCCATGGCTTTGCATATGTGTGTTGTCAGACTTATGGGTCTGTAATTGCCTGGGTCTGTGGAAGGTCCACCCATATACAGGGGAATGACTGTAGCTGTTCTCCATTCTCTTGGTACAAAGCCTGTATGGGGGCTAAGATTGAACACTGTTGTTAGGGGTGTAGCTAAATCATGCTTTATGCTATTTTAGATGCATCCAGGAATACTGTCAAGACCTATCAATGCAGTATGTTTAGCTTTTGATAGGACTTTTAGAACTTGGTCTTGTGTGATAACTGGTGATGAGTCAGTTTCTGGTATTCCTTGAGGTATATCTTTTTTATTTCATTGTAGACATTGAATTCGAATGGTATGTCATGTAAAAGAGAAATGACAGTAATGAGATATAACTCAATAACATATTCATTTATGATAAATTTCAGTTTTAAAGGGTATATTCCATATCCGTGTGTTTTATTAACAATTGCTAGTAAAAATGGCAAAGTACTCATGCTGATGGAGGTGTTTTTTCAAACATTAAACTGTTCTTTACTTTATCTTTACAGGCTGACAAGTAATTGTGAATATAAGCATTTACAGATGCCTACTTGCAGTAATGAAAGATCCTGAATCCTAAGTTAAAGTACACACCAAGGATGCAATGACTGTAATCAAGGAAAAATTTCTAACCCAAAATATGCAAATTAGGAGGTGGCATCAGGAAGTGTTAGGTCTTTGTGTACACTTGGATTAATAAAACTTAGATACAATTAAGTATCTTAAATTATTTCATTAATTATAACTCCTCCTTTCTATATATAAAATATACCAGTTCATTTGTTTATGATTATTGGGTAAGGTGCTGGGATACCTACTTTGATTCATAGCATTGTTGTAGTCTGGGATTCGGGGTTCTGATAAGAGCAATATAGTTTGGAATTGGTGACTATTTCACTGACATGGTGATATTGTTGGCCAGATTTCTGTGCAAATCAGTGAGGTTGTTTTCATGGGTGCATGAGTTAGAGATTTACTTGCTTATTTTCATTTAATGTCAGGGTACTATAGACAGCATGCAGCGGCTTCACTGCCAGAGAACAGGAGAAATTTCACAGCTTTGAATTTCACATTTTTACCTGCTGTAGTGGGATATACTTTACAAATAAGGTGTAAAGTATGTGCATCAGGCTAGCTGACTTTAAGGAAGCTACTACTGTGATTAAACTTAGCATTTCAAGCCAGATGTTTTAGAATATGGCTCAATAAAAATGCAGTGAATGTTCTTGTATGACTTATGTTTGATACATGGAAAGGCTTATATAATATCTTATTGTCAGTATAGAACCCCTGACAGAAGGGTGGCTATAGAGAAGGATGCTGATGATTGTATGCACATAAAGTAAATATTTTAATAAATAAAAGTAAGCATTGAGATTCAGGAGAAAATAAAGCTTGTTTTAGCACTAATTCATTTTACATTTAATAAGTGATAATCTATTGACCATATACTACTTCATCATTTGATAAAGAAATGTTATTAATATTTTATAGCTGTAAATATTTTCCTTATGTGGTTTATACTTTCACCACTATACATGAGATAAGTGGGGGGTGAGAAGATTGTACAAAAAATTGTTAATGGATAGACTGGTGGTCTACAATGCATAGTTCACATTTGTTCTTTCAATATAATAGGCTAATCAGACGATATCTTATGTTTTATTTTATAAGGATAATTTACAAGGTGTTTGGCAGTTACAAATAAATCTACATCACATAACTAAGGTGGTTGCGAAAGAGGAAATTAGACAGAATTATCTGGTTTGGATAAGTTTTTGGGTAATAGATGATTTTAAGAAGGGATTACTACATTAATTAAAGGAAAATAATAATATGTAAAATGGAAGTTCATTGACTACCATAAGACTGTGTCTTTTATCACAAGGTTTAAAAGTTGTAACAGATGAGATTTTAGTAGCTTGTCATTGCTTTTGTTCTGTTTGGGTTTGTTTGTTCTGATTTTTGTTTCCCAACCTCGCTCCCTATTGGTATCCTGTTCTTATACTTGGTGGCTTTGCAGTTGCTCACCCCTACTGTAAATTTGATGTGAGACACTCCTCCCAGTCTAGTGTCATTACCTCATTCTACCCAATACAGGGAGAAGGCCAACCCACTTAGTTTCTTAACCTTGAATTATCTTCTGCTCTTCCTTTCTCCCTTTCCACTTTTGAAAAAACAAAACAAAAAAAATTGTAGGCTTGTTTCCTGCCTTTCCTGTAAGTAGTCTAGTCGAGATACAGATTTGCTGTATCCAGGACTGTTTGTAAGTTTCTTAGACCCTAAGCCTTTCTGTGTTGGAGGGAAGCCTTCTAGATTATCAGTGGGAGTGGTAAGCACTAGGTAGCTTATCTTTAAAAAAAAAAACACTTTATGCATCACCGCCTACCTAGGGTTAAACTATTCCCAGCGCCATAAAGTCTGCTCTTTGAATTTTCCCTTAAAACTAGCCAGTTTTAGTTTGAGCAATCAAATCTGTTTCTTTGAGCTCAGCACTTGTTCAGAACTCGTTGCACTAAATAAGCTACAAATTACTACAGCACTCAACTTTCCTCACTTGTCTAGAGGAAAACAGTTAATACTTAATAAATAAGCACCTATCCAGGCATGTCTAAGGATATGCTCTCGGTGTTTTCTCCTGTCTACCTGATGAATCTGGGCATTTTGGGGCAATGCAGCAATTGCCTCGTGCCCAGACAACCCTCTCCTCCTACCACCCAACACTACAACCTGTGAGAAATGCACTTATATAACCAAACTGGAAGCAAAGCTCTCTTCACTCAAGGCTGGACTAGACAGTCAAGAGGAGAAGGTAAACACTTGCACCACATCACACTCATCACATAGTCCTTCAAAACCTACACCACCAAAACACAGACATAGAAACACAAAACACACACCTACATTCAGGGAGGCTGCCAGTAAAAATCTACTCAAGCAACAGGGACCTCCAAAGCAGAAATGCAAGCAACCTCCACCCCCCAACACAACCAAAAAGACACATAGTCCACAAACTCAGTGTGCCACTCAACCACAACCAATAAGGCATAACAACGTACCCAACACTCTAGTCAGAGGTGACTCTATAGTCAGGTACACTGATGTTCCACTCACCAGGCTAAACAAGGAGAAAGTTACTGTCAGCTGCCTGTCAAGTGCCAGGATCCACCACATGATGCACGCACTCAGGTCACTCCACACCATTCACAAATATGACTCTGTCATTGTCCATGTTGGTGTGAATGACCTGAGATGTACCTCCCTTGACTACATGAAAAGAGACATGGAGGAGCTCTCCGATCTTGTAGCCCAGGCAGGTATGACCCTAGCCTTGAGGAGCATCCTGCCATCACCCAGAATGATACCACAGTACAAGGACAAAATGATTGACTTCAACAATTGGCTAAGCTTCTAGTGTCATTCTAAGGGAATCCAGTATCTGTCTTCCTGGGATGACATGATCGACAGACCATGGTGCTTTGCAGAGATGGCCTGCACCTGTCGCCCTTGGGATTCCAGATACTGGCTAAGGCTCTTGCCACCCCTATAGTGCCTTTTTAGGCAAGGTTGAAATGACAAATTCATAACCGTAACAGGTACAAGCAAGCGAAATCTGAGGGTAATGCTACTCAAAGCTAGAAGTCTAAACCTCAAAATGCACTCACTCGAGGCACTCCTTAAAATGGAGAACATCGACATCTGTGCAGTGATAGAGACCTGGTTCATGGCTCCAGAGAGCACCCCTGCATTACCAGGCTATAATTCTTACCACACCTTTCGGCCACCTAACCTGGACCAGCACAAAAGGAGACGTGTCCATATTCATTAAGGATATCCACACCTCCAGGCTAGTTGCTCAGCATAATGCATTCGAGATTACCCAAGTGCAACTAACTCTAGGTAAGACCACAATCCAAATTGTAGCTTGCTACAGATCCCCCACCATGTCCCAGGATCCCCACTCCTCATTTCTTGATACACTGGAAAATATTAGGGTACACCTAACACCCTAATAATGGTCAATTTCAACTACCCCACCATTAACTGGAAAAACTACTCCTGTACCAACTCTTTTACTCAATATTTTTTTTTAATTCATAAATTCCAATGCCTTGGATCAACTTATCTACACCCCCACCAGGGGCAGCAATATCCTAGACCTGGTTATTACCAACATGGGCAACCGGTGTTCTACAACAGAGGTCAGTTCCTCGTTGGTCAGATCCGACCACAAGCTAATCACCCTAGACATCCACATCCCACCCCACCCCACCCCCATTAGGGAAACCACCGTAAAAAATTTATCCAAAGCCAACTTCACGCTTCTTCAGACAGAAGTGGCAAACTTCATGACACCCATGCAGACGGACAATAGAGGTACGACTGCTGAATCCTACACAAATGCACTTTATAAGCACTTACATGAGTGCATGGATCGTGCAATTCCTAACAGAACCAAGATGCTATCCTCCAAAAAAAGGAAGCCAATTTAGTGGTCCCCTGCCATAATCAAACTCTACAACAGGAGAAAGAAACTGTTTAAAATCCCATGATTGGTGGAACTTCCTGTTCAGCCTCAGTAAGAAGCTGAAATCCCTCATAAAATACTCCAAAGCTAGTTATGAAAAATAAATCACCACTGATTCTAAAGACAACCACAAAACATTCTATAGCTATGTCAAGAATCTCAATGGCAGCACTCATATCTGCTCTGAGTTACAGCATAATGGCACTAAATATACAAAACCAAATGATATTGCCAACATCCTGGCAGATAGGTTCAGTGCTAACTTTACCCCCCTCTCACCCCCCTAAAGAGCCCATCTCTATACCAGAAGAATGCAAAGTTCCTTTAATCACAGCTGCACAGGTAAAAACCACACTCTCCAAAGCCAAGAACACAGCATCCATGGGACCTGACAACATCCCAGGCTGCATTCTAAATGAACTACAGAATGAACTGGCACCCCACCTAAGTACCATGATTGATCATAGCCTTACCTCAGGCTTTGTGCCCACTGAATGGTGCACAGCGATGGTCATCCCACTCCACAAAGGTGGAGCCACCATGGAACCCGGGAACTACCGCACCATTAGCCTGACAAGCCTGGTCTTCAAGGCTATGGAAGGTATCATCATGGAACTTATAAACAATGACATTGGTAATCTCCAAACTTTGGACCCCACCTAGTCCGGGTTTGTAAAAGGCAGATCATGTCTCCTAAACCTAATAGACTTCTTTGAAGTGGTCACCAAAGCCGTAGATGAGGGTAAGGTGGTTCACACAGCCTATCTAGATCTCGTCAAGGCTTTCGCCACCATCCCCCACTCTGGAATTATAGATAAACTCACTAAGCTAGGTATAAATCCCTATGTCACAAGATGGGTTGCCAACTGGCTTACTGACAGAACCCACAATGTGAAAGTAGCACACTCCAAATCCGAATTCAGACCAGTGACAAGTGGAGTACCACAGGGTTCAGTCCTGGGTACTCACCTGTTTGGTATCTACATCTCTGAAGTACAGGCTAACACAGAAGGTCTTTGGCTAATGAAGTTTGCAGATGACTTTAAACTAGGAGCCATAATCGAAACTCCTAATGATGCGGACATCCTACAAAATGGCCTCACTGAGACAGATGCCTGGTGTCAAAGCCATGGCCTCAAGCTCAATGCCAACAAGTCCACTGTCATCCCCTTTGGTAAAAACTCTGTACCCCTGAGCTACCACATAGGTGGTAGTCTACTTAATACCAAAAATGTGATAAGAGACCTTGGGACACAGGTGGACAGTAGTCTATCCTTTGATAATTACATCGCCACAGTAGTCAGGAAATTCTTCTACATGGCACACCTCATCACAAAAGGTTTCTCATGTGATAAGAGACCTTGGGACACAGGTGGACAGTAGTCTATCCTTTGATAATTACATCACCACAGTAGTCAGGAAATCTTTCTACATGGCACACCTCATCACAAAAGGTTTCTCATCCAGGAAAAAAGAGGTCATTGTTCCCCTCTACTCGTCACTCATTAGACCCATTATAGAATACAGTGCCCCTTTTGTTATGTACCTCACAAGATATCTACAACAACTGGAAAGAATGCAGAAATACCAAACAAAGAGGATTATCAGCCTCAAACAGATGCCTTATGCAGTCTGTCTCAAAAAACTCCAGCTTTACTCCATCGCATATCGTCTACTCAGAGGCGATCACTGCCTAACATACAAAGCTATGTCAAACCCAGAGCTGTTGGACATGCTCCACTTAAAGAAATCCCAATCCCCTCTAAGCTACATGCTCTAAGGACCTAAACCTTGTCACTACAATAATACAATAAACAGAACATGCTGGAGGGATAGATTCCTGTCCCAGAGACTTCCCATACTCTGGAACAAATTACCTATCTATAGCAAACAAAGCTCCTCATTAGCACTCTTTAAGAAAGATTTTGATGATTGGATGGGAGATAGGAAATTCACCCCTGGGATCACTTCTGTGGCTCTTCTCGACAGGGGCACAGGAAAATAATTTTCTTGAGTGGCGAAAGCCAGGGTACCTTTTTGGCTAGGCTTATATAGGCCCTAGGGCCAATAGCCTAGTGCCTAACTATGAACCTATATGACATCCCATGTTATTACAGTCAAGTTTTAAAGTATATGTAGTTTTCAAAGCATATTAGTTTAACTTACATTCAGGTTGTATACTACCATGTAGTCATTCGTTTTTATTTTTGCTTTTTTTTAACAAGCATAAAGCAAAATTGCATTTAATTTTTAGGCTATTAAGATGACTTTATATACAACAATACAGATAAAATATTTTGTGTTTGGTTGACAGATTACATATTTAAAGCAGTTTTAAATGGTATGGCTTACCTAATTAAACATGATTGAATTCTTCCTTTGTTTTATTGCTAAACAATGTTTGACATACAGAAGGAATAAAAAGGTAAACTGAGAGAAGGAAAGAAAGAATGGAAGAAAGGGGAGACATTCAGAGGAAACAAAATGAGAAATAACACAGAAAAGAAAGAACTTAGCAAAGCAGTAAATGCACTGTTATGTATACTTATAGATATATATTGCGATATATAGTAAAAAATGAAAAATTGATGTGTCAGTCAACAGGTGATGTAACATGATATTGCAATGCTTATGGTTTTAAAAGAAAATATGTTTATATTAACAGATATGTGATAAAGCAAAGAAAAGAGGAATGTGAGGTAAATTTTGAAGAACAGGAAATAATTATCAACATTTGGATGAATGAGTGTGAAGATGGAATTGGAGTGACTAGACCAGATATATGTAAGTTGACGTTTATCAGATTTTCCCATTGAACTAATGATAGTTAACTTGCAACTTATATTTAAGGATTAAAACAGTGTTTATAGTCTTAGCATATAAATCAGATGACAAGCACTCAAATTATTTAACAGATTTTAAATATATTAATTTTTATTTTTTGCAATAAAAATATTTTAGAAGACTTGGAGTATCAAGGGGTGCACAGCTTATATAAATTAATTAGAGTTGATGAGAGAAGATAAGGAAAGGATTTTGATATCCTTCGTCCAGGAGTATATCTTCTTGGAAGTAAATTTGCAAAGAGAATAATTTTCTGTTGTAACATACATGATGATTGAGAGGTCACAATCAATAAAGATACATAGATTTTGAATTACTATTTTGATCTTAAATGAAGTGCAGTCTTGGAGGTAGTCATAGTACAGACTAGTTTTCTAAAATCAACAACATAACTTAATACTTTTGGGATTAAACTTAAGACCATGAGTAAAATTCTAAGTGTTAATTCTGTAAATATGACATGTTTTGAGGTTTGATTTTAAAGATTATACTTCCATAGTAAACTTAGTAAACTCATCTTTTAATGAAAAATAAGGTGTTTTTCTCTTTTTTTTTTACCAAAAATGTTCTCATATTGTGAAACAAAAAGGATGTTTACCATGATCAGAAATAAATATCATTGAAAACTTTTTACATTGAAATATTTGTACTATATACCAGGGCTTGAAGATGTACGAAAAAATAATGTAAATTGAGTCTTGAAATGTGATTTTAACTGTATGATTGATAAATAAGATGGTGGTAGAGTTAGAGAACATAGAATCTCTGCCTCAGAGAAAGCAGTAAAATACTGGTTTACTCAATTACACTTAAAAGATTTAAACATTTAGCAAAGCTGGATTTCTTATTTTTAATGCTACTCACTAATGTTTGTTTTGGATACAGTCTCACATGGACTTTTATTTCTAATGAACTAATCTCAAAGCTTGTTTTTTTTTAAATGATTCCCAAGCCCTTATTACACAAATATCTTTTACATTCATTTTGACAATATGTATTATAAATAATAATGATAGAAAAATGCCATCACAGAAAACATTTAAATAATTTTAGAAATATTTAGATAAAGAATTACAGAATTAATTCTTGGGTGTTTAAGTATTTCTGGTGATTTCTTTAAAACCATATTTGGATTGTCAAATGTCTAATTTGTGACAACATACATGAAAGAATGGAATAAAGAATTAAATTGCAAGAGTTTATAAATATTACTAAAATGAAAGTTTAAAATGGAGAGTCTATATTTCTCAGTTTAGCTAATATTGTAAACTAAGCCTCAGCCATTACTTAATTCTAAGTAATATTATCCATAGGAAAAAACTGAACTTAAATCATGTTATATGTTCCTCAAGTGGTCTGCATAGACTGTCATATAGATCCAAAATTATAACAAGGACAAATAAAAAAAAATAAATTCCAATGAGCATTAGACTATTTCTGATGTTGAATATATAGGATGGTATTCATAGCCATTACCCAAACATATAAAGGTTTTCTGCACTGTCTGTGAATAGGCACAGCAAAGGGGCAATTCACAGAAACCATGTCTGGTAATGTGTGCAAATGAAGTCATAATGGGATGAAAAATAAACTTGTAGTCTGATGTGATCTGCCCCTATGTATCTGGACAGTACCCCTTCCCCTTCCAAGTGTATACATATAGGCGGATAAGAATGCTTGGTGTGCCACCATATTATATATTAGTGTGATCATGGCACTACCTCTATTCTTGTCACTTCCATGTAGTACTAGAAATCCTCACATATTCCATGTATGAGACTGACCAGTTCCAGCTAATTCTCTGTGGCAGTGCCCTGAGTCCTAACTGTTCATGGCACATTTGCTGCTGACAGCTAATGCTTTATGTGTTTCCTGGGGTATGTGTAATACTGCACCTGGTGCCCCTTTGTACAGGTGTTACTATGAACACTGTTACTCTGAATTTCTGCCATCATTTTGAAAGTGTCTGTTTTGGAGACACTGTTGTATAGGTACATGGGTTTTCTTCCTGAACAAATGTGAGTGTAATGTCAGCATGTGCTTGACTTTGTGAAGCACTACAATGCCCTGCAGAATTACTAACTTGTTTTGCAGTGTGAGGTCCTGGTATTACATTTGGGGACTGCATGCTGCTTTCCTCATGCTACCTAATAAATATCACAGTGTTATCATCATTATCTTCGGCAGCTATTCTGTTGCTGACATCCCTCCAAATTTGCTGCTATTGTGGAACTGTTTGCTTCAGCTACTGACCCTGTTAAAAGTTATTTGAGAGCATTACCAATAAAGAAGTAGCATAAACTATTATATGCTGAGTAATGCTGTGTGAAGTTCACTTACCATGCACATTGCCTTAATTCTCATTCTGTACAGAAGTGGAAGGTTCCCCTGCTAATAGTAATTATCGTGTGTTTAATATAATCATTCCATGTTAACATTTATTTCTGTATATAAATATATGTTAATGTTTTAACCCAATCATCATGAGCAGATGTGTGTTGCTGCAGCAGACATTGGTAACTGCCAGTGTCCACATCACCTCTCATTATTCCAGTCCCATCACCATTTCTGCCACAGTCATCCTGTGATTGGACGGGAGGTGTTCTTCATCTACTGTTAAAGGGATAAGTGTTGGAGACCCAGCCAGTACTGGTGTGGGTAATTGCACTCTGCCTCGCATTGGTTCAAGCACATTCTACCATACCATTTGCCCTCTTCATGCACTGTTACTGTGCACTTCCTTCTGCCAGTTGCATTTATTTATATCCATATTTACTTGATTCCAGTCAATTGCCTTCTCAGTTTGTTTGGACCTCCCTTTTTCCAGAAAAGACATTTGATATATGTTCTAAGAGCTGCCATGAGGACGCAGTTCTCTTCATGACTAAAGTTATCCTTTAGCTGCTTTTATCCCTGGTTTTGCATCATTACTGCATATAAAATGTACCTTAAATATTTTTATATTTAATAACTCAGTGAAATCTTCCAACCATACTAACTTTAAATTTGCCATTTTAGAACAAGTAACTCATGAGGTGGTCCATGGAGAAACTCTTGTAGAATACATGGAATTACAATGGCAGTTAAGGTTAAGTGGTGATAAGACACCTGGTCTGAATGATAATATTTCAATGAATAGTGTTTTGAAACTGAGGGCAGATAAACTTTAACACTGGAAAAAGATTTTTTTGTGTGTTTTTTAACTATATGTATTTTAACTAAATTCGCAAGCTTTTACAATTAGCTCCAATTTATATAATGGCTCTTGTGATATTTTTAAATGCATATGTTTTTACATTTATATTTGTATTCAGTTATTAAATATGAGAACATTATAGGTCATTTTGTATTGTAAGATTTTGGTCCCTTTTAGGTACCTTGGACAAGATGCATATTAATATTCATTATGTGCAGCTTTGGTTTTAATTGTGATTGGTATTTTTGTTAGTCATGTGAAATAATTTTTAGTATGTGAAATAATTTATAGTATTCAAGTGCTGTGCTTAATGTATTGTTTAATATTAATGAAGCCCTAATTTAAAGGACAAAAGCACTTAATTCACTTCAAGTTCTGAAATACAGTTTGACGGTTTTGTTCCTGGTTGCTGGCAGAGTTTTTTTCTGATTATTAATATGGTAGTGTTAAACATATTTTCCTGAGTTCAGGGTCATTTATATATTTGTATGCAAATTAGACCTTTTTTTGCTTCTCCCTATGAATCAGAATAATACACAAACATGTAAGTTATCTGTTAACTGTGTCTCAGCTAGTTGTGAACGCAGACCCGCGTTCACTTGAATGTACTGGGGATCATGGTGGACTCTTTAGCTATCCTGAGCAATCATCAGAATGCCAGGGAATTGCATGGATAACCTCTCACCACCTCACAAGGAAAAAAGCCAGTGATTACCTTTATATTTACTTAAAATGATAGTCCAGACCAATAGATCCACAATGTAGTCCCACAAAACAGGTAAAATAAGCACACACTGGATCCAATAAAATCTCATTAGCAGCAAATACAAAGCAGAAAATGCAGACTATTCTAGCATGGGATACTCATTTGCTCTTATATTAAGGAATTTATTTTTTTCTAAAATACCCTAATGATATTTTACCAAATTTATTAAAACTTCCGCAAACACTGTATATTTGGTCACATAACATAATTTTTGTTTATCCTGTTGATTCGAAAGGTAGAAGTATAAGAGATTTCTTGGTGCATGGCACGTTTCAGCTGCCTGAAAGTAAAAGGAGTTTGGGTGTAAGTGAACATGTACCTTTCCTTGTGGAAAATGCAGTTGTTGCCAGTATGTAGTAGAAAGTTTTGATAAAATTAATGGAAAGTATTTTACATGTAAAGGGAGATTTTCCTGTGAGAGTACTGGAATAGTTTATGGTTTGAAGTGTCCCTGTGGTAAGGTATACAGAGGGGAAAGTAAAAGAAGTTTCAAACAAAGGTTGAAGGAACATGTTAGGGATGTTAAGAAGGGCAAAGAAGAAGTATACAAGGCTTACAAGCTATAATTTTGGGGCAAGTACAACAAATGTATGACTTTGATATTAAAAGACAACTTTGGAAGTTAGAATCTACTTTAATTTTGAAGTTTAACACTTTAATTCTGTATGGAATTAATCAAGAATGTCATTGGAAATGTTTGCTTTAATTAATTTGTCTATGATTGGTTAACTGTTTGTAATCATGCTATTTAAAGATAGAATATGTGAAGTCTGGATATACTCTATAAAGGCTGAAGAGCCGAGGCACTAGAGGAGTCTGCATTTTATGCTTTGTATTTGCTGAGAACCAGATTTTATTGGATCCAGTGTGTGCTTATTTTGCCTGTTTTGTGGGACTACATTGTGGATCTACTATTGGACTGGACTATAATTTTAATAAAATATAAATGTAATCATTGTCTTTTCCTTGTGTGGTGGTGAGCTGTTCTGTTTCCAGTTGATGGTGAAGTAGTGCATGGATAACCTGTTGTTCTCTAAGCTGCCAGTGTTCAGAAAAGTTAAAATAAAGTCATATATATATCTGAGTCTGTGCAACCATGAAGCAAATCCATGCTTATTAAACATAATAAAATATAGCTTATCACCCCACAGCAATCAACATTTACTAAATGTTGATACTGATACATACAGGAATAATTATTTCTGCATAAATAAACAATAGTCCCCCCCAAAAAAAAAAATAATACTGATGTTATACTGCAGGAGGAATGTATAAAGAAAGGTTTACTATTGAAACTTGGAAACTGTATGGGTTAACTGGTTACATGGTTGACCCAAAATCTCCCTTTTAACAGCATGCCAGCCGACAGCAGTGACTTTGTGCATTTAATTGTAAACCTAAAGAAGTTGTTCCTGAGATCCATGTTTAATACTTCAAAAGCTATCAACAGCAAGCCACAGGAGGAGTAGCAGATGTAAGTAAGATAAAAACTGGTTGAGTTCATTAATGATTTTATCTACCTTATAAATGAAATGTAATATATTCCTTTAAAAACACATGTAAGTGAGAAGGCCAATAATAACAGTAGAATGTCTTGCACCCCTATTTCTGAACTGGGAGTGGTTAGGTTGATGTCATACCCCAGAGGGAGTTGTTCTAAATTTATGGTCCCCAACCCTGCCCATACTTCTGGTACTGGTGCCTCTAATGGTGACAGCACCTGTAAAGGCATGAAGCAGTGCTCTGAACAGGTCTGACAAAGAGACCAAGATAATACTCTACCTTCTGAGTGATTTGTACCTAGATAAGATCTATACATGTATAAAAGAGTCAGACTGGAAGAAAATAGACATATCTCATGAGTTGGGTGAGTGCCTGTCATCTCTGATAGGAGTATGGAGGGGTGCAGGAGGCATTTCTCCCTTGTAAAAACATGTTTTAGGATATATTTCTTGTGGAGAAGGTTTAAAGTGTTATGAGTTTTCAGTGAAACAGGTTCGACTGTTTGGGTTTTACTGAAATGAGTTTTCAGTGTTATGATAGGGAGCCATAAAAAACATACAAGAAGAATTGGGCACTGCAGTGCCTTTAATTAAGTTGTAACAAGTCTTGTAAACACATTCCTCTTTTTATTTCTTTATAAAAAGTAGAAATATGCTGTTGATGCCACTAAGTGGTTAGTTAACCTGATAAGAAGAAATGCCTTTGTAGATCACTTCGTTGTTGGGAATTACATTTGTGACATAACTGGAGCCCACCCTTACTGACCAAAGCATACAATATTTCAGGCATGGGCAATAATGCCCTTGTAGCCTGCCAATATACTATAACAGTTGTTTCTATAATAAGTTTCCAGGTTGTTCTTTAAAATATCTAAATTGCTTTAATGTAATTTGGGAGTCTACTTTATGCATCAGCTACTCTGTCACAGAACCAAATAGCACATTTCTTATTCCTATAGAATCTTCTGCATAAGTTGTCTGATGATTCTCTAGCACTTTTTGATACCCAAACATTACCAGAGGTAGTTGTCTGTAAATGTCCTATATACCTGAATAAGGTCTCCTCCTAAATATCTATATGGGATACTGTACAAGTTCAGATATTTTAGTATTTCATAATAACTTAAATTTTCACATCCATGGATGCTCTTGCTATATTTCTTCTGTACTCTCTCCAGTTTACTCATGTTTATCTTCTTATAAGGTTTCCATATTGTTATTCCATACTCAGTATGGATCTAATATAACTAACAAAAAGCTTTTTATCATTTTGACTTCCTAGACTTTATAAATAATCATTGCATACAACCTATAGTCCTATAACTATCATTAACCAATTGGTTGATATGATTAAAAAACTCAAATCTGGATTTACCAATATACCCAGGTCCTTAAATGAGTCTACAGTTTCAATCACTGTGTGCTGTATAAAATACCTTTCAGTTTATGTCTCGTAAATCTCACATGCTTAGTTTTTGATGTATTTTTTAGCATATTATTCTCCTGTGCCCAAATGGTTAGATTATTTAAGTTCTGTTGCAGACATACCTTATTTTGTAACACATGCAGTCACTTTACCCATTTTCAAGACACCTGCACACAGACTGTAGAACACCTCAGATGAAAATGCTAGATCTGAAAGATGCAATCTAAACAAATAAGGGCCCAGGACAGAGCCCTGTGAGACACCCTGACTGTAGCCTTCAATTTCACCTGTCCAATTGCTGTATGATACTTGCCATGTCCTATTTGTAAGCCATGCAGCTGTCCATCTAATCAAGGATGCATCAATACCTATTCTTTCTAATTTATTGATCAGTGGTTTGTGTATGACCATATCAAATGCTAAAGTTAACTCTATAAAATTACATCACAGCACAAATTTTCATTCATAGTTGTTATTATTGCTATTGAACATAAGGTTATATGTGATAATAGATCTATTTTCAACATATGTATGTTGATATATGGTTTCAAGTCCCAGTCTTTCTAATTGTGACATTAATGTATCCAATGTAACCATCTTTATTTTTCCACAATAAGCAAGTAAACGTATGGGTCTGAATGGCTTTGGGTTTGTCCTCCTTCCTTTTCCCTAAAACTGGGTTGTCTACAGTCTTGAGAAATCTCCCCACATTTACACATCCTAGTGAACAACAGATAGAATGGGACTGTAAGCTCATGCCGAAGTGTTCTCAGGTCATTAAGACTAATTCTGTCTCCTCCCTGGGATTTGTTTGGGTCCAGTTTGTGTAATTCTGTTTCATTATAATCTAATTGATTTCAGTATTTGAGGTTACCTAGATATTACCAGGATAGTTCAATACCCCCCTTTTTGAAGCCAGTATGTGTTGCATAAGATTTTATAAATATATCTATAATCTATTGTGTCTAAGAATACATTTTAGAATTTACACACAGTTTATCAATTTGCGTTTCTTTACACCTACCACATCATATTTATCTTTAAAATGGTTTCCTATTATGCTCGATATATTTATATAAATTTTCATGAAGTTTTCCAGATTTTGTCTCACACTGTTTAATTTTTCTGTCTAGCTTGTTTATTTCAGTATTCATACTCTTAATTCAACTTCTTTTCCATTTCTTACATTTTTTTCTCTCACCTTAACCAAGTATCTTGTTCTTATGGAGATGTATATCCTCCTGAGGTTGTGTGCCTATATCCTGAAGTTATACATTTTTTTTATTTTGCATCCAAACAATACTCCTTCAAAACTTACCATATTTCTTCTTCAGTTTTTCCACTGAAAATTCACTCCAATTAGTTTTACATAGCTGCTGTTTTGCTTTCATATAATCTGTGGTTAATCTTCTGTTTGTATGGTTTAGATTTGAGTTTGGAAGAATTATATATATATAAATAGGACCTGCTGGAGAGATAGGTATGTATCCCACAGACTACCACGTCTATAGAACAGGCTCCCCATCCCTGTGAAGCAGAGATCCTCCCTAACCCAATTCAAGTGCAACTTGGACAATTGGATAGGAAACTGGAAATTCATCCTTGGTTTGGCGCCTGTGTCTTTAATGGACACCGATAACCTGTAATGGTTGATTTCCCAGGTCCATGCTTACACTTATCAAGGGTATCAGAACTTGTCAGAAATTTGGGATGCATGGCTAGGCTTAAAAAGGCCCTTGTGGTTGTTAGCCTAGTAAACACCTATGAACCAGGTCAACCTTTTATACAGCATGTTCACAGCACATCAGCAGTGATAAAACCTGACATGAAGTAACAGTAATTTCTGTAGGAACACAAACAATGTCTGGTATGTTCTAGTCCCTGGTAGGCTTTTTTACAATCTGAAAAAAATTGCTGTTTCTGAACTAAAGCTGTAAATAATTTCCTTACTAAATGTTGTTATTCCAATCTGCTTGTGGTCACCAGCCACTGTTATTCTCCCCTCTTGTGTTGCATGTAAGGAACATATGAATTCTTCTAGGTCATCTGCACTTGACTTTGGTGGTCTATACACTCCAACAATTGTTGTATGTTCCAGGGATGTCTTTATTGTCACAGTTGTACAATCTATAGTATTGGTGTTATCATTGAACATGCAATAATCACAGGTCTCATAACAATCTTAAATCCATATCATAGCCCCTCCACCTAATTTTTTTAGAATATCTGTTACAGTAAAAATATTTATACCCTGACAGAACTGGTTTCCAGACATTGTTCTTCAACCGCGATTCATAAGCAGTATTATTAGTTTTGTGGGAATATAACAAATTTTCCAATAAGAAAAAATATTATTGCTCCTAGCATTAACGGCCATCAGATACGCAACAAATGTTGCTATCTGTGAGCTGTTAAGTTTTTTGTCAGGACAAAAATGTATCTTATGTTTGTCAAATATTGTAAAATATCTGCTGCAAAATTTCCTTCTTCTCTTCCCTGATCTTGACAAGTAAACACCATCTTGTTTAATTACATCCGAGTGATGCCTCCAGGTGCATCTGCATTTAACTCCTACTGACACCTGTACATGTCAAATTTTGCTTGTTCATATTTGTGTCAATAATTCCAAAACCATACTATGTACAATGTTTTAAAAGATTTCATCTTAAAGGTTACACAATGGCAAATTCAACTGCATTAATATTCGACCTCTGTCGAGTGCAGGTAAATAGATATTAACCATTATTTTATTATATTAACTTATATAGATATAATTTTTACATTTTTAAATATCTCAACAACAAAGTAACATGGACAAAACTCCTTAGCCTCATATGAAAGCTCTCAGCTAGATGAATAAAATCACAATGTCACTCTGCAAATCTGGCTGAATGATTCAAAAGACAATGTTATGGGACAAGGCCAGCTTATTAAAATGTATATTAATTTCAGTTTATTAATGATGCTATAATATTATTGTCAAAAAGCAAATATAATTTGTATGCAGGGCTGGGAAAATACAGCTTCATAAGTCACAGTATTGCTGCCTTTTAAACTGCATTCTTTTAGCATGCAATAAGAGAGAATAGTATGTGTTGCATGAAGTGAGGCATGTAGTTATTACAAAAAGTAATTTGTTAGCCTGACTCCTCCAGGCTAAGAGTGCGTTCTTGCTAGAGCAGGTTTGAAACATCCAAGGTCAGAAACAAGACCCTTTAGAAGCAGGTGAACCATGTATAGGAAGGTGTTCACTTGAAGTCTAAGGCAAAAATCATGCGGGATGAGGACATTTGCAAAGTTTCCTATAGGACACAGTCATTATAAATTCATGAAATTGTATGAGCAGTTTGATAAGAAAATGTATAAAATTACCGTTTTTCTATGTAAAGTGAGAATGCTTCATCAATAATTATGAAGACTAACTCCCAGCACTGTAAGAATAAAATTTCTGTTTGCACATCCTGAAGTGTTGTTCCTGACTAGAGGCATATAAGGTAAATTCTTAAAGTTATTTATTTATGACTTTAACAATTTTGTACCATGACTCGGATATGAACTTTGGTATTGCTGCAGGGCAGTTCTGGAATAGGGCCCATCACAGATTTTCGGTCAGTTCCACACTGCTTTGTATGGAATAGTCAGAGACTCAGATGTGCAGCTATTCAGGGTGTGCAAACATTCTAGCCTTGGCAGGGAAATTGTTTAAGGGAAAATGGTTGGTTTGTGTTTTTTTTTCTTTCTCTCTTTTAGACAATTTTTGCAAAATGTAGAATAAGTGCATGACTGTGTTTGTAGAATAAGTGCATAACTGTGTTTGTAGTATAAGTGCATGACTGTGTTTTTGTTTGACTGAGTGGTTGTAAGATATACAAGTAATAGTAGGAGGACCCCACAGTAAATAAGTATAGTAAATGTATGTGCACATACAGTAAAGGACAAATTAACACAAGGAGGCACCTTGTGTCGAGGGCGGTACTCTCAGGATTGAAAGATAAGAAGTATGAGAGATGTTTTGTTCTGTCACTGTATGAATGTATGAGAGAAAGAAAAGAAAAAGTTAAAAGCTAAAAGTAAAGTTAAAACAAGTTCATGAGCCCACCGCATATTTGGGATGTAGACTGTAAATTAAAACAATTTACTTATTGACATATGTTAACCGGGAAAGTCCACTGGGCCAATGACCCATTTTCAGTGGAGGCCCAGGGAGAAAAGCTCCATACACTTACAGAAGTTTTTACATAACATCAACAACTTTGACAGTCAAGAAAGTTTTTACACAATACAAATTGAAGTGGATATACAAGACAAATACATATTTAGAGGTATACAATACAAGAAAAATAAACCCAGTGTGTTAGATTTTTAGTAATTCTGTTTGTATATTCTCATAAGTAAGAATACTGTTTAATCAATTCTATTTATTCAGCCACAGAAATAAAGAAGGCAAGAGAGATTGGATACAAAGACAGATAGTGTAAATTGCAACTATATTAAGCTAGTAAAAGTATTTGTAGAGTATAGTGGCCAAAACATTTAAGGTGGTTTAATTATATGACAAGAACAGACAAGGTTATTGAGATAGTGTTCTTTTAGTGCAAATTTAAATGTTTTTAAAGAGGCTAGTTGAGTAAGAGAGAGAGGGAGTGCATTTCAAAGTTTGGCAATGGCATGGGAATAGAAACATTGTCCAGCTCTTTTGTTGGGTTTAGTTATGGTTAAGAGCTCTTTGTTAGAGGACCTATGATGCCGAGTAGGGGTGTGTGCTTGTACTATAGTTTGAAGGGATGGACAGAAGTTTGGATTATTTTGTAGTTTATAGGTGAGAGTAAGTTGGGAGTAATGTAGGTAATGAGGGAACTCAAACCAGTTTATAGATTTAATGGCCAGGCAATGATGTGTGTGAGTTGTCATGTTGGAGACAAACTTGGTTATTTTATAGTAGCATGACTGCAGTTTGTTCAGGAGAGATGTGTGTAGGTTAGTGAAAATGGGGCAACCATAGAGGAGGGAGGGTAAAAGTAGACTATTAGCTATTTTCAACCTAACAGACTTGTCCATATAGAGTTTATGCCTATAGAGTTTGCCAAGCTTAAAATGGGTCTTTTTGATTGAGTTGAATATATGATTCTCAAAGGATAGTTTGTCATCAATTGTGATACCAAGTAGTTTGGCTGTTTATACAATTTCAATTTCCGTATTGTTTTGAGAGAATATTTTAAAATCTAGAGTTAGAGGTTTGGTTGTGAAAAGTAAATGTTTTTCAAGTTTACAAGTTCATGAGCCCACTGCATGATTGGAGCGTAGACTATATAACAAGTTCATGAGCCCATAGCATAATTGTGATGTAGACTATATACTGTTAAAACAAATTCACAAGCCTACCGCATGATAGGACATAGAGGTATGCATTATTAAAATAAATTCATGAGCCCAAAAGCAGCTGGGACTTAATAGTGTGATTGTGTAAAAGTACCCTCAGAGGGACGAAAGAGTGGTCAGTTCTGGACACAGTACCTATATGCCCTTTATCCCGACCGCAACTCTGGAGCTGTAACATTTGAGCTCACATGAGGACAAAAAGCAAGGGGATGCTGTGGGAAAAGGCTAATCAAAACCTCTCCTCTGTTGCTAAATGCCGACAGACTTCCTACCTTTCCCTCCTTGTATGGTGTGTGGATTACTACAGTTATTTTCTGTCTTCGGAATTGCCAGGATCAGGAGTTGTAAGATAAGCCTAACATTTTTATTAATGATTTATAAAATAAGAAGAATGGGAGCAAAGATAAGCAAGCAAGATGAAATCCCTGAAAAGGGAACACCTGCATATTTTATGTATTTTAACTATGGGAAGGAAAGCTGTAAATATCTGTATGACTGGTTTCAGTTTACTAAAAATTGTGCTGGTGGGGTATTTCCATTAAATGGAACTTATGATAAGACTAAATTGCTGACATTGAAAGGTATTTTGGAAGAAAAGAAAAGCAAAGTAAGTGGGGAACAAATGACAGCATTTTATTCTTGGTACAGTGAAGGACTTAAAAGGGAAAATGAGTCAGCATTAAGAGGGTTGAAGGATGTTAATAAGAAATTGTTGCAACAAGTAAAAGAGGTTAAAAAGGCAGTACAGACCAGTAAAAAGGCATCCCTTTATCCTGTCTTAGCAGGTTTGGAACAAACTGAGGATGGCCAAAAAGCAGAAACTTCTGAAGAGGATGATAATCTTCCAGTAGCTACTGCACCCCCACCCCCATATGCACCAGTACAGGTACCTCCTGTGCAAGACTATGTTGTTTCTCAGACTCCTGCCTTTCTGTCTACTGTCCATTGGACAACCAGTTCACGTAATACTGATACATCTCAGACTGGCTACCCTGTTCAATCTTCATCTTTTAAACAGGCATCTGCAGTCGAGGGGAGTTCTTCTTCCCATCCTTCTCAGATAGCTTCTACTTCCCCAACAGGGGCATTAGTATTTGACACTCCTGTATCTCACCATACACGCTCACATGACAGGGTACAACAAGAGATTACAACCTCTGGTGGGGATCTTTTGGCACCTCTCAGGAAATTTTGAACTAGTTCTGAGCATATCTGGGAGTTTCCTCCCAGGTTTCTAACATAGCTAAAGAAGGCCTTATGATTGTCTTTTGAGTCTTTGGCTATTTTTCTCAAAATTTGCTTTGGATGATTTTTATGAGAGCTCTTAGTTTTTACTTATAGTGATCAAGGGTGTCTTACCTTTTAAGGATTTTGCTCTATCTTGTAGTAGCTTCCTCCTTTGTTGTAGAGTTTGTTTATGGCTGGGGTCCACCAGACTGGACGCTTGCCTTTGGTACAAAGAGTCTTTGTTTTGCTTGGGATTGCCTTATCCATGCAGTCCTGCAGGTGCTGGTAGAAGGCATTTGTAAGTGATTCAGCGGCTTGAGTACTGTTTTCCGCCAGCTCGGGGCCTTAAAGGAGACCACACTAGTCTTTAGAAGTGTGAAGTCAGCTTTGAGAAGTTCTTTACTGTGGTCTTTTTTATTTCAGGTGGGGGTGGGATGAGGACCTCCAGCGAGATTAGTTTGTGATCTGATCTCACCAGTGAGGGTATACTTCTGGTGTTGAACATTGTGCTCCCATGTTCGTGATGATGAGATCAAGTATGTTTTCTCCTCTTGTGGGGATGGTGACTAGTTGTTCCATGGCATTTGAGTTTATGAATTCCAGGAACTTTTGGGCTAGGGTGTTTGGGCTTGAGTAGTGTTCCCAGTCTATATTAGGGTAATTGAAGTCACCTAGTATGATGGTGTTTGGTGATACATTTATCCCCGCTAGTGTTTTCAGGAAGGCCATGTGAGGTTCCTGAGTTTGTGAGGGTGGCCTGTAACATGCTACAATTTGCAGAGCAGTCTTGCCTATGGTTAATTGCACCTGGATGGTCTCCAATGCATTGTGCGTTGCCACCAGTCTTGAGGTGTGGGTGTCCTTGATGAATATGGATACCCCCCCTCCTACATAGTAGGAGGACCCCACAGTAAATGAGTATAGTAAATGTATGTGCACATACAGTAAAGGACAAATTAACACAAGGAGGCACATTGTGTCGAGGGCGGTACTCTCAGGATTGAAAGATAAGAAGTATGAGAGATGTTTTGTTCTGTCACTGTATGAATGTATGAGAGAAAGAAAAGAAAAAGTTAAAAGCTAAAAGTAAAGTTAAAACAAGTTCATGAGCCCACCGCATGATTGGGATGTAGACTGTAAAGTTGAAACAAGTTCATGAGCCCACCGCATATTTGGGATGTAGACTGTAAATTAAAACAATTTACTTATTGACATATGTTAACCGGGAAAGTCCACTGGGCCAATGACCCATTTTCAGTGGAGGCCCAGGGAGAAAAGCTCCATACACTTACAGAAGTTTTTACATAACATCAGCTTAACTTTGACAGTCAAGAAAGTTTTTACACAATACAAATTGAAGCGGATATACAAGACAAATACATATTTAGAGGTATACAATACAAGAAAAATAAACCCAGTGTGTTAGATTTTTAGTAATTCTGTTTGTATATTCTCATAAGTAAGAATACTGTTTAATCAATTCTGTTTATTCAGCCACAGAAATAAAGAAGGCAAGAGAGATTGGATACAAAGACAGATAGTGTAAATTGCAACTATATTAAGCTAGTAAAAGTATTTGTAGAGTATAGTGGCCAAAACATTTAAGGTGGTTTAATTATATGACAAGAACAGACAAGGTTATTGAGATAGTGTTCTTTTAGTGCAAATTTAAATGTTTTTAAAGAGGCTAGTTGAGTAAGAGAGAGAGGGAGTGCATTTCACAGTTTGGCAATGGCATGGGAATAGAAACATTGTCCAGCTCTTTTGTTGGGTTTAGTTATGGATAAGAGTTGTTTGTTAGAGGACCTAAGATGCCGAGTAGGGGTGTGTGCTTGTACTATAGTTTGAAGGGATGGACAGAAGTTTGGATTATTTTGTAGTTTATGGGTGAGAGTAAGTTGGGAGTAATGTAGGTAATGAGGGAACTCAAACCAGTTTATAGATTTAATGGCCAGGCAATGATGTGTGTGAGTTGTCATGTTGGAGACAAACTTGGTTATTTTATAGTAGCATGACTGCAGTTTGTTCAGGAGAGATGTGTGTAGGTTAGTGAAAATGGGGCAACCATAGAGGAGGGAGGGTAAAAGTAGACTATTAGCTATTTTCAACCTGACAGACTTGTCCATATAGAGTTTATGCCTATAGAGTTTGCCAAGCTTAAAATGGGTCTTTTTGATTGAGTTGAATATATGATTCTCAAAGGATAGTTTGTCATCAATTGTGATACCAAGTAGTTTGGCTGTTTATACAATTTCAATTTCCGTATTG
Source organism: Protopterus annectens (assembly GCF_019279795.1). Classification (NCBI taxonomy): domain Eukaryota; kingdom Metazoa; phylum Chordata; order Ceratodontiformes; family Protopteridae; genus Protopterus; species Protopterus annectens. The sequence goes on from NC_056728.1 coordinate 180,055,565, forward strand.
TTTTGAGAGAATATTTTAAAATCTAGAGTTAGAGGTTTGGTTGTGAAAAGTAAATGTTTTTCAAGTTTACAAGTTCATGAGCCCACTGCATGATTGGAACGTAGACTATATAACAAGTTCATGAGCCCATAGCATAATTGTGATGTAGACTATATACTGTTAAAACAAATTCACAAGCCTACCGCATGATAGGACATAGAGGTATGCATTATTAAAATAAATTCATGAGCCCAAAAGCACGCTGGGACTTAATAGTGTGATTGTGTAAAAGTACCCTCAGAGGGACCGAAAGAGTGGTCAGTTCTGGACACAGTACCTATATGCCCCTTTATCCCGACCGCAACTCTGGAGCTGTAACATTTGAGCTCACGCAGGGACAAAAGCAAGGGGATGCTGTGGGAAAAGGCTAATCAAAACCTCTCCTCTGTTGCTAAATGCCGACAGACTTCCTACCTTTCCCTCCTTGTATGGTGTGTGGATTACTACAGTTATTTTCTGTCTTCGGAATTGCCAGGATCCAGGAGTTGTAAGATAAGCCTAACATTTTTATTAATGATTTATAAAATAAGAAGAATGGGAGCAAAGATAAGCAAGCAAGATGAAATCCCTGAAAAGGGAACACCTGCATATTTTATGTATTTTAACTATGGGAAGGAAAGTTGTAAATATCTGTATGACTGGTTTCAACTTATTAAGAATTGTGCTGGTGGGGTATTTCCATTAAATGGAACTTATGATAAGACTAAATTGCTGACATTGAAAGGTATTTTGGAAGAAAAGAAAAGCAAAGTAAGTGGGGAACAAATGACAGCATTTTATTCTTGGTACAGTGAAGGACTTAAAAGGGAAAATGAGTCAGCATTAAGAGGGTTGAAGGATGTTAATAAGAAATTGTTGCAACAAGTAAAAGAGGTTAAAAAGGCACTACAGACCAGTAAAAAGGGATCCCTTTATCCTGTCTTAGCAGGTTTGGAACAAACTGAGGATGGCCAAAAAGCAGAAACTTCTGAAGAGGATGATAATCTTCCAGTAGCTACTGCACCCCCACCCCCATATGCACCAGTACAGGTACCTCCTGTGCAAGACTATGTTGTTTCTCAGACTCCTGCCTTTCTGTCTACTGTCCATTGGACAACCAGTTCACGTAATACTGATACATCTCAGACTGGCTACCCTGTTCAATCTTCATCTTTTAAACAGGCATCTGCAGTCGAGGGGGGTTCTTCTTCCCATCCTTCTCAGATAGCTTCTACTTCCCCAACAGGGGCATTAGTATTTGACACTCCTGTATCTCACCATACACGCTCACATGACAGGGTACAACAAGAGATTACAACCTCTGGTGGGGATCTTTTGGCACCTCTCAGGGAAATTTTGGGGGCTAACAATAGGGAACTTGTTCATCGTCCTTGGACCCCTGCTGATTTGCATACTATGTCTAAAAATTTTCCAAATATTAGAGAAGATCCATTAAAATTCAAAGAAAAATTAAAACCTATAACAGAATGTTACAGTCCTACTGTGACAGATTTAAATCAACTGCTGAGGGTAGTTACTTCAGATGAAATAAGAAAGCAGTTACTGGAAAAGGCTGAGATAACAGATTTCACTCTCATAGGGAATGCATTAATAGATAAACGAACAGCATTGTTAAACAAAATTACAGATGTGTGTCAAGTTAAGACTGACTGGTCTAAAATACAGGCATGTAAACAAAATAAAGGGGAAGCCCTTGCAGACTATTTGAGTCACCTTAAAACAGTTAATTGCTAGACATTCAGGAATAACAGACCCAGAAGAGCAGGCTAAGCCAGCTATTGCAGCAGCCTTTGTGCAGGGTCTGCAAGCCCCTGGACAAAATCAAATAAAGCAGGTGCTCATAGACTGGCAAGGAAAGGACTTAGAGTCTTTAGTAGGTGCTGCAAATCACTGTACAGAGTATCAGGAAAAACAAAGGAAGGATACTGAAGATAAGCTGTTTATTTTACAAATTAGGCAGCCGGAAAACCCAAGGGGTCGAGGTAGAAGCAGGGGAAGGTGTAAAGGAATTGCTAGAGGATTTAGCAAAAGTGCTGGTCGAGGAAAACAAGGTGCAGCTGGATGCCAACAACAAGCTGGTAGTGCCCCTCCAGCTTCATCGAATATATCTTGCTTTAATTGTGGAGAAGCAAGACATTGGAGAGGGGAGTGCCCAGACAGGCAAATGCAAAGAGTCCAAGACACTTGGACTGCATGGCAACCAAATTATAATAATGCAGTTTTTCCTCTACCATCTCCTCAGATTGAAAGGAGTCAAGAAGCTCCATATTAACTAGGCCAAAAAATAATACAGAGTGAATCGTAGCCCTCTACAGCCAATAGATCAAAATGGGCCCTACTTTAAGATGAAAATAAATTCAAAGAAACCTCCATTTCTGGTGGACACTGGAGCTACTAGGTCAGTGCTAAAAATTACTTCAGATAGTCAAATACCAGTATCAGAAAATAAAGTAAAGGCAGTTGGAGTAACAAATACTGTGGTTACATATCCTGTGTCAGAACCCATCCCCATTTCTTTAAGTCTGATTAAAGAAAAGCATTCTTTTCTTCTGAGTACTACTGCACCAGTAAACCTACTAGAAAGAGATTTGTTATGTAACCTGGGTTTTACAATTTATTGTACCCCAGAAGGGGTGTATCTAAATGTTCCAACAGAATTGGAGGGGGAAGTATTGACAGTTTTAGCAGAAACTGAAGAACATCCTGCTGGAAGCATACAGACAGATGGAGAGTAACTACAGCAGGTACCTTCCAACTTGTGGGCTAAGCATGCAAATGAAGTAGGTATACCGAAATCAGCAGAACCAGAAAAATAAAATTAAATCCATCAAAACGTCTCTCCAGAGTTCCACAATATCCACTAAAGCCAGAAGCAGAGCAGGAAATCAAACCTGCAATTCAGTCTCGAATACATCAAGGAATAATAATACTAGCTAAAAGCCCTTGTAATACTCCTATTTTTCCAGTGAAAAAGCCAGGAAAGGATACTTTGTACAAGACTTAAGGGCTGTAAGTAATGCAGTACTTCCTACTTTTCCTGTTCCAAATCCAGCAACAATACTGAGTTGCATACCACCTACAGCTAGTTACTCTTCTGTTATAGATTTATGTTTAGCATTCTTTTCTATACCTATTCACCCTGACAGTCAGTTTCTGTTCGCTTTCACTTATTAGGGACAGCAATATACATGGACATGGTTGCCACAAGGATATATTGAATCTCCTTCATTATTTTCTCAAATTCTAAAAAAGAATTTGGAGAATATGACATTTCCAGTTGGGTTTGTATTAGTACAATATGTAGATGATTTACTAATAGCATCAAATTCCTTTCAGCAATGTCAGCAGGATACCTTGCATCTTCTGACTAGCCTTGCAGAAAAGGGACACAAAGTGTCCAGAGAAAGCATTTTATGTGGGGAAAACCGACAGGTTCCTAAAAATCAGAATTTGTGAGCACTACTATGAAATTAGGAAACAAAACAGGAAGAATGATTTGTACAGTCACATGGAAAATAACAACACCTGTAATACATTCAGATTTGTCATTTTGGAAAGGGTAGACATTAACCCGAGAGGTGGCAATTGTAAATTATTATTAGAAGAAAAAGAAGTTTTTTGGCAGCTAAAATTAAATGCGTGCAACCCCCCAGGACTTAATGATTTTATTGTACTAAAGCCAGTATTAGAGGCTAGGATATAAAGTGTTTCTCTTGAAAATGATTTCTTATAACTCATTTCTCATTTTCATGTTTATTTCATTTTTTTTGTATTATTCCACTTTAAGTATCTTATATTTTTTCTATGGGAAGCCTTCATTGTTGTAAATTGTTTTTTTTTTTTTTTTATTTTATTCTTTGCTACAGGTAGTGTTTTTACAGAAGTATGATGTCATTTCCTGGTTCTAGAAACTATAACAGGAAGTTGTTCATCTTGCTTTAATCAAATCTGTCCTGTTAAACAGGATGAAAGCACTAATTCCAAATTCAAAGTGAGAATTAAACAGTGTTTTTTTTTATTTTAAAGGGAGTCTTTATTGTCTTTTGAATCATTCAGCCAGATGAGTGAAGTTGTGATTACCTGCCTATTTCTGCATTTTAATCTACTATTCTGCTTTGGTTTTTTTGTTGCTAGATGAATAAAATGCCGCTGACAGTAAGTGTGCAACGAGTGGTTGCTGTGATATAGCAAGTTATTTACAAAATATTACAAATGTAATAGTTACTGTGTTTACTGTGATTTATAAAATTCAGTTTAAGACCTAGAACTTAAAGAATACTACCACTATAAAAATAGTTTGTGCTGAAGATTTTACCATTTACACTTCTTTCAATAACCTCTAGGGTTCCAGAGATATGAACGTTTGAAGGACATAACTTGATTCTGTCAAAAGGCTTAGGCTTCGCCCATTGGAAGTTAGAGAGAAAACCTCCTGAGCTGCATTGGAGTAAATGAGTTAAACATGTGCCCAAATTAGGCTTGGATGTTCTACACATTTCTTTTTTTTTTAAACAGGACATTTTTTCATGTCGGCATTTATCTGAAATAATGCTTTGTTCATGGTGTACTGGCTCTCCTTCCTGTAGGTGATTTGCGAAAAATACAATCTAACATCTTTATAAGCTGTGATAACTAAGAGGGCTGTAAGTTACCTAATACAATTAGAGAATCCTTGTGGATGAGACCATTTGTACCAACATGAATAAAAACAGATCTATTCTTTCTTATATTAAGGCATTCAAAGGTGTTTCTCACATCCTCTATTTTTGCTTCTGGCAGGCATAACACTATTTGATGTTCATTATCTTATCTACATATTTAAATAACAGTTCCTCTAATAATTGACTCTCTAATTACAAAGAATGTAATTTCTGATGAGATCTGAAGAATCCTCGACTTCTAATTCAGCGTTGTCTGCTGTATCAGTTATTACAAAGGAATGACCCTCATCATCATTAGTCTTGTTAATCCCACTGTTTTCATTGCTTATTACACTTGTAAGTATACAATTCTCATCCAGCTGGCTTCATACTTCCACAGCTTGAATTGAGTTGTCAACTTCTGCCTTTCTCCATTTTTTTCCTTACAGTAATGTTATTCAGTCCTTCCAAATTCAATTTGTATTTTTTCTTTTTCAGCTGCCCTTTGCCTTTGTTTCTACCTTCTGTTTTTGAAAAAATGAGGCATTTTCCCTATAGACTGAACATTTTCTGATTAGTATATTGTTATTCTTCCCTGAAATCTGTGGGTTACATAATATAGTGGGGTCCTATTTAGTATGTATTCTCTTTGCTTTATAGATCTTGAGTTTCTTTTTCTTCCTTGTTATTTGTTGTGAACTTCTTTCTTTTTTATTTTTTTCTTTATACAACGAATCCTTAACTTGCTGAATACTTGTATCCAGAATCCCAAACTTGTCATCAGTAGTCTCTTGTTTAATATGGGGATGAGCGATCTTTACTGACAACAGACACTTACTTTCGTAAATACGTTATATTTGCTGTTTGCCTAGCATTATTTATCTCATCAGTCCAGTCATTAATACATGTAACAACAGCAAATCATTCAGCTTTTGACATAAGGAACACAGATTGCCAGTGTTATCAGGTATTACCGTTAAATATACATAGCATTTAGTACACTGTGCTTTATCAAATCATTAATGGCATACTCATTAAAGGGATACATTTCCAGCTGCAAAAGAATAAAGAATTATAAAAGAAAAGTGTAATCAAAATCCATCCCGTTACCACTCAATTTTAAAATATTTTTACTCAACATTTAAGAGAAAAAAAATCAAACAATATATAACTAAATATTAAATTAAATGCAATTAAGTCATTGCTCTGACCTGCCATACCAGTTGTGAACATCACACAAAAGCTGGATTTCCTTTACATCGTTCACAGTCACATCTCATTTTAACAGAAAAGATCAATACGTCAGAAACCCACAGAGGATTGTTTCAGCTAAGCTCTGGATTGTCTGTATTGAAAAACCAGTTGCTTACACATGTTATCAGCATTGTTATGTTTTTTTTTAAATTTACACTGTGTCAGTAAGAGGTTTGTGCAACTTATATGCTATGCAGAAATGTATGCATAACTTGTGGGGCTGCACATTTCTGGTTTTGAAACATGAAAGACCAAATGAAACATAAATCTTTGTACAAAACATAAAATAGTGGTCATGGAGGGCAAAATGAGTTGAGTACCATAAAGCTAAACTCTAGTAAGGGTCAGAAATGGAGTTTCTAATCTAAAGCATTAGTGAGTGAGTATGATGCAAATAATGTGGAGGTAAAACAGAGTAAAGGGGCAAAGGTACTTATATAAAATATTTTAGTAACCTTATCTAAATGCTTAAAGCATATACATTCTTGCTTTAATTGAACATCTTATTTCTTGGATGCTTTTTAACACTTGATCATTTATAACTACAGTGACCAGACTTTGGTGTTATCTTAGTTGACTTTTATTTATCATATTTTTGGTGGGATCATATTGTTGAATAATAGCTGTGAGTTTTTGGGGTATTGGTTGACACTAGGTATTTTACCCCTACACCATGATATCACCATCTCAACCCTCACACACTCAACTCCTACGATATATCATTTGCGTTACTTCCCTCACTCTGCTAACCACCATTATCAGTTACCAAACACCATTTACCTACACACTATTCATTCCTTACAAAGGAACATCCCCCAATACTCCAAACCCCATACCATATTTACAACTAATCCCATAAAACTATCACACCACCATAATCCACCACCTCAGACACAAGTTATGCCCATCAAATAGCCAATCCCGCACCACTCTTAATTACACAAAACTCATCAACAAACTAGTCAAACTTTATGTACACCTGAAAACAGCATTAGTATGCTGCGGTGACATACACCCCAACCCAGGCCCACTCAGTCCAGATTGACCAATCCCAGACCTAAATACAACCCTACTCCAAATGCCCACAAACTCACTCCTCATCATAAATCTAAATATTAGAAGCATCTTAAATAAAGTCCATTACCTCCATGCCTTAATCTCCTTTTACCATCCAGATATTGTCATTAGAGACCTGGCTTAAGCCTCTAATTTAAGATAATGAAATCACAGCACTGGGCTATAATATAATCAGAAATCACAGAGTAGGAAAAAGGGGTGGAGGAGTAGCAATACTATATAAAACTCACCATATCTTAAAAAAACTAGACATAACAACCCCAGACTTAGATAACACTGAACTCATCCTCGCTAAACTGAAACTCAACCCACATAAACACATCAACATTATAGGATGCTACATCCCCCCAGGGAACAATATTACCATCACAGAAAAACTACTAGAATGGATAACCAACACCCTTCCCCAAGAAAACATCCTATTAGGTGACCTTAATATTGACTGGGACAACTGCTCTAATCTAAACCCTATCTCCCATATCAGCCTACATGGACTAAACCAACTAATAACTTCCCCCACCAGAACAGACAAAAGAACCAAACATCAATCTATACTAGACTGGATACTAGTATCTCATCCTTCCCACATATCTCATGCTGGCTGCCTGCCAGATGCCCCCAGCGACCACCTACCTACATTTCTAATAAGAAGCAAAACTCCCCAACTGACCCAGGAAACTGTCAGGGAATGTAGGAATAGAAAAAACTTCAACCGACTCAACTTCAATAATGACCTAAAACTATGTAACTGGACCCCCCTAAAAACTTTGGACCTTAATGAAGCAGTACTATACATCAATACTACCTTCATTAACATAGTTAACCACCATGCCCCTCCTGGAACCACAAGAATCAGAACTAAACATGCACCTTGGCTAACTTTAAATACTAAAACATTACTCCAAGATAGGAACAAAGCATGGACAAACTATCATAAAAGCAAATCTCAAATAGACAAACAAACATACTGTCAGTTACATAACAAAGTCAAACAACTTATTAAAATAGACAAAATGTTCCTACTACCAAAATATGCAGAATAAATATATTAACAACACAAAAAAGTTCTGGGCTGCTGTCAACACTGTACTACAACCAGGGAAAACAACCACCCCCACCCCAAAAATAGTGAACAACCATGACAACATCCCCACTCAGCTCAACAAATTCTTCACAGAAACTATCCAAAACCTAGCCAGCAACCAAGCCCCAACAACCCATCCCCAACTAAAACACCCTCTTCACCCAAAACAAATCTCAGTTACCCCATCTTCACCTTAAACCCAGTGCCAACCAAAATCATACAAATATTACTCCTAAAACTTAGGCCAGCCTCTACAGCTGCCGATAATCTACCTTCCAAATATTTGCAATTAGCAGCTGAAGCAATAGCCTACGCTGTCTCCATATTAATAAACAGATCTATCTCAGAGTGCAAAGTACCCCATCTTTGGAAAATATCACATATTACACCACTGCACAAAGAGGGTACCTCTGTAGAACTTAGTAACTATCGACCCATAGCTATACTATCCCCCCTATAAAAACTTAGAGAAGGTTGTCCACATGCAATTGATGAAGAACCTCTTAGAAAACAAATTACTATCCACTCATCAACATGGTTTCAGACCCTTCCATAGCACCACCACCACTGCACTTACATCATTCACTAATACCTTCAATAACCACAGAAACAAGGGACTGCTGGTATCTGCAGCTCTCTTAGACTTATCTAAAGCCTTTGACATGGTCAACCATGAAAAACTGCTTCATACACTAACCACCATAAATCTCAGCTTCTCTACTATTTCTTGGTTTAAGAGCTACCTAGATGGTAGGTAACAAGCTGTAAAATGGCAAAATCAGCTCTCTCCCTTACTGCCTGTCTCCCTAGGGTACCCCAAGGCTCCATCCTGGGTCCTCTACTCTTCACCCTATTTACTAATCAACTACCATCCACCATACCCAAAGCCTCAATAGCCCAATATGCAGATGATACCATTATCTGTGCATCCAACTCCCTTGACCACCTCCTCTCCCTAAAACAAGAATGCTTTTCCCTCACAGAAACATGGATCACTAACCAAAACCTCATTCTAAATCCAGCCAAAACTAAATTACTCCTCTTCAGCCCTCACAGATCTCCACCCTCCTTATCTAACTTTTCAATCTCCTCTCATAACAACACCGCCATAACACCCATCAGTCATGCCAAACTGCTAGGCCTAGAAATTGACAATAGCCTTAAATATGACATTCATATCTCCCAGACCATAAAAAGAGTCCGCAGAAAAATGGGCCTACCCTATCGCAACAAACAGTTTCTCACCAGTCACTCTAAGATTACCACAGCCAGGACACACCTCCTATCGACCCTACTTTACGCCTCCCCCGTGCTTACCAATCTCTGAAAAACTGAGCTCAACAAACTAGATAGCTGCTGCAATAAAATAGCCAAATTTGCCACACGATTACCTTCTAGAACCCACCATTGTGAAAGCCTAAAAAAACTCAACTGGCTAGAACTCCCCTGACCCTTCAAGTCAACCAACTAGCACTTGCTCACAAAGTACTACATCATCCAGGAAACACACCAGCCCTGCAGCAACTACTCCAGCCTTACACTACTACCAGATCCCTGAGATCAAGTACATAACATCTCCTTAAGGTAACAAACTTTAAAAATGAGGCAGGTAGATCTGTTTATAGCCACTTCATCTCTAAAATCTGGAACTCCCTTCCAGCACACATAATAAATAACAACTCCACCACCCAATTCAAAAAACTACTCAAAACACACTTCCTGAATCACAGATTATGTACCTGTACTACCCCTGGATAGTAACTCATATGTCTCTGTTTCTAGCAATTAGACTAATAGCTTATCTACTCCTTTTTTAATGTCTGAATGGGGTAATAGTATCACTGAACACTGTAAAGAAACCTAAAGGACATAATATGTCTCTCGTGTAGAAATCCGTTATGAGGTAATCTACTCTATCTTCCTTCTATACTTGAAATAAACACCTCTATAACATGTATATATTACTGTAGCCTGTGAATGTTGGCAAATACACTCTTTGGTTAACTCACTATTTTATATGTACTATACTTCTATAAGATGTATAAAGATTGTGTGCTCTATATATTGTTTAATGAACGTTTTGGTTAACCTGTCTTTCTCTCATTAATGATTTTACTGCTCTGGAGCGTTTCTCCCTGGGCCTCCACTGAAAATGGACATATATCCAGGTGGACTCTCCCGGGTAACAAAAATAGAATAAATAAAGTGATGATAAAGTTAAATAATGTGATTGTTAAGCAAATAATAAAGAAGAACGGAAGCATTTCAGATGGTAGTCTAGGCTTTGTGATGAGTATGGTAACCTTCATCATAAATCATTTTAGTTAATCTCCTTGTATTTCAGTAAACAAAAGTATCCCCATTCCCAAGGACTAAACAGTGGGGAAAGACAGGCTTAGACAATGGTTTTGGAAAGCTCTTCTAAACAGTTGGTAAGTACTACACCTCAAAATTAATAAGAACATCTAAAACATATAACAGCTGCAAATATAGACAAAGGAAAACAGCTGCATGTGTTAAGTAAGCAGCATGTGTCTATATATATATATATATATGCCTATACTGGTTGTCAAATGATTAAAAATTATTTTTCAACCTTTATAGCTGTACAGTTGTTGTTTGTATAGCTGTTTTTATAGTTGTTTTAAATCTGCATTTATAGATATTTTATTACATCTGCTCTTATATCTGTATTTACATCTGCCCTTACAATGGCTTGAAATATTACATTGTGTGATTTTTTAATTCTTTTATTTTTAATCTTTCTCAATTTTAAGGGCAACTATTTATTGATGTCATTTATTGATGGTATTTGTTCATTGTATACTCAGTTCAGTATTATTATTATTATCATTATTATTTTTAACATCCACTATATACATTAAGTTATTATAATGAGTTATTACAATGTGATACTATACTTACATTACATCATAGTACATACATGTTTAAATAGACATAATACGGGCATACATGTATATATGTATTCACACAACACTATATACATATCTTCTGTTGTTATACAGTATTTCCTATATACACTCTTACATATATTTATATTTATTTATTTATATAGTATATTCTATTTCTTATGGGACATAATCAATTTACATTAATCAATTTATATTATACACACATACATTTTATATTCATATATACACATATATATATATATATATATATATATATTAATATTATATTTATATATTTATATTTATATATATACTTATTTATATTAATATTTACTCAACACTATGTCTATATGCATATTTTTGACTCACAATACAAGTTTTTAGAGAATTTGTTCTTGAGCCTCTGTTTATTTAATTTCACTATGAATTTATTAAAATATCAATTTCACTATGAATTTACAAAAATATTTATTATAAAAGTATTCATTAATTAGCAACATTGAACGATGATTGTTTTTTAGTATTGGTTATCCCAACATATTCAGGAGCACTACGCTAAGAAAAGGAATGTCTCTTTAAATGTGGTTAATTGTTACATTAGTTAATTAACTAATTAGACATGCTATTGGAAGGTATATAAAAATGTAAATGAACAATGTTAAATAGATTCTGATGAAGTCTCCGTAAAGGAGACGAAAGCGCTTAATCTATGTGTTTTTGGTCTATGGATTTTGTTTTTGGATTTTAACATTAAACTGCAGAAATATTCCTCGTCTCGTTGATGGTATATATTCAAGGTGAAACAAGAATTGAAGAGGATTTAATAAGGGCAGCCTGAATAGTGCTGGAGCAGTGACTTTTGGAGATTTCCCTTTTCAGTAATGTAGTGCGATCTTGGAGTTGATATATTTAAGTAGGGAGGGTGTTGGCGGTACAAGTTGATGTAGCCCCCCTGCTACGGATGTTTAGTTTTGCTTTTTGTTGTTTTTTTTTAATTTTTCTTCAGTGTTTGAACTTTTACAAATTCGAACATATTGTCTCGGCCATATGTGGCCCGAACTTGTAAAAGTTCGATCTACTGAAGTATATATATATATATATATATATATATATATATATATATATATATATATATATTGATGTTATACTAATAAAAGTAAAGATGGAGAAAGGCACAAATAATTTCATGAACTTGAAAGAAAATATAGAAAACACAAGTGCATCAGTGCATGTCCTTAAAAATGCCAGATTAAGACATGAGCTTCAGAAAACCAATGAAAAAACAAGTGAGGAAAGTTTAGCTGCCAAAAATTAAAGTTAAGCAGGAAATATTGAAATATGAAATGAAGCAAGAACTAGCATAAAGGCATTGTTACAGTTTGCTATAATATCAATAAGAAAGTAGTCAGCGACAAAGACAGTCGGGAAAGACATCCCAAACTGGATGCAGACTTGAAAAGAGACAAAGAAAGGGACTTAGGCCTGGGTTCTAAAGGAAGAACAAAATCTCCACTGTGTATGCGTTTTGTAAACACTGTGAAGGGCTCCTTGTCACAAGAGTAGATGTATTGGAGAGCCAGAGAGCCGGCAGAAGGCTACTGTTTTAACAAGTGAGCCAAGTGAACAGGAGGCAACATGATTACAAATTCTAATATATCATGATTACAAATTCTCATGGATTACCAGCTACATAAGTTAATACATAGAACTTTGATACAAGGTGTGTATGGAGCGGTGAAGAATGTTGTTTATCCAATGTCTGCTTTTCATTTTTGAGCCAAGTAATTAAGTTTTGGTTTTATTTATTCTGATTATGTTGTATTTTAAAACCATATCTATGTTGGCTGAATGAATCATTTTGTGTAGATTTTGCTAAAAGAAAATAATAAACATCAGACTGATATTACAACTTGAAACACAAACATTTAGTTTGTTCAGTAATTAGTAATTAAAACAGAAATTGTTGAGCTTATCCTCACCGAGGATATCACATATGTTAAACGCTCAAAATTTATGGATTGATTCATCCATTTGCTTTGTTGCTTGCTGGCTGGCTTTTGTTGTCCGGGAAAGTCAAACTGCGTGGAACACCCCTTTTCATAGGGAGGTGAGGGGGAAAAGCTTCAAAAAATACAGCATGCATACATACATATGTAGTGTGATAACTTGATTGAGAATACAATAATGAAAAGCCTTTTTTAAGACTATTTTATTGAATTATTTGTTATCTGTAGGAAGACATAGATTAAATAGTGTGGCTAGAAGCAGTGTCGGACATAAGTATGTACACCTCATTAAGCTGTCATAACAAAACAGGTTGGGCACTAGGCTGATAGTAGAAGGATATATAGGAAGGTAGTAAGAGAACAGCATACATATTGTCAAAGAATATGTACTAAAATCTGAAAGCACTTGAATCCATATTAATGAGATTACTGTGGTTCTTTGTATAATATGGGAAGGGGAGGGGAGTGTATTTAAGTCATTTTTATCACCCCTGTAAGCTGCACAATGTATGCACTGTGGAAGTATGGCATACAGCTACTTGGACTGTTTAAGGCAAAAACTGGGCATTTCTGAGCCTTAATTATGATGATGATAATGGTGATGAAAATGTGTTCTTTAAGAAAATAAGACCGTTGACAGTAAATTGAATGCATCCAATTTGCCCAGGTCTTACAAGTAAGTTTTACCTGCGTAAAGAATAATTATTATATAATATTTTTTAAAATATCCAGTTCCAGAAGAGGTGGCAAGTATTATATTAGTGGAACAATCTTTTAAATGGAATGGATAGACTTAAATGATATACCATATTTAAAGCTTATTTTTGAGTGCATTTAGGTGTATTTGGAACTAATTAATTTAGAAAGGTAAACTGTGTTTAAACAAACAAAAAAAGAAACTCATTTTCATATGACACCCTAAATGGTTAACAATTGTTTAGCAAACTAAAGTCAAGACTAGAACCCAGCAGCTTACTACTTTTAAAAATGCATTACAGAAAGCCTCTGCATGGTTTACCAGTAAGGACTATGAAGCTAATATTGCTACCGCTTTCTCCATGGTTTTCTTCACCTAGTAAAAACTAATCAGCCCTTTTCTGGTTCATCTCACTAATCCAAGAGCAACAATATTATACAAACTTTCACATAAATAATTCAGCCTTACCTTGGATTCTTTTGTTTTATCAACATATTTCTCTCTCTGTCAGTAAAGTATTATCACAGCAACATCAGGCTTACAGAACTACAAGCTTTCTTACCCCAAAATACTTGGAATGCAAATCCTAATATATGCTGTTACCCAAACTAGAAACACTCTGCATCATATGTAGTACTGCTACTTTGCAAAGAACACCCCGGATGATTTGTAGATTCATAATCTTATGTAAGACTCTTACCACTGTGATCTACTAAACTCTACCAACAGACCTGCAGTCACAGAAAAAGTCATCATCATCTTTCGGCTTTTCCCATTAGGGGTCGCCACAGTGGATCATCTGTTTCCATTTCTTCCTGTCCTCTGCATCTTGCTCTGTCACACCAACCGCCTGCATGTCCTCTCTCACCACATCCATAAACCTTATCTTAGGCCTTCCTCTTTTCCTCTTACCTGGCAGCTCCATCCTTAGCATCTTTTTCCCAGTATACCCATCATCCCTCCTCAGCACATGTCCTAAACCAACGCAATCTCGTCTCTCTTGCTTTGTCTCCAAACTGTCCAACATGAGCTGACTCTCTAATATACTGATTCCTAATCCTATCCATCCTAGTCACACCGAGTATAAATCTTAACATCTTTAACTCTGCCACATCCAGCTCTGACTCCTGCCTTTTTGTCAATGCCACTGTCTCCAACCCATATAACATAGCTGGTCTCACTACCCTCTTGTAGACCTTCCCTTTCACTCTTACTGGTACCCGTCTGTCACAAATCACTCCTGACACTCTTCTCCACCCATTCCACCCTGCCTGTACTCTCTTCTTCACCTCTCTTCCACATTCACCATTACTCTGAACTGTTGATCCCAAGTACTTAAACTCGTCCACCTTTACCAACTCTACTCCCTGCATCCTCACCATTCATCTACCCTCCCTCTCATTTACACACATATATTCTGTCTTAGCCCTGCTGACCTTCATTCCTCTGCTTTCTAGAGCATATCTCCACCTCTCCAGAGTCTCCTCAACCTGATTCCTACTCTCACTACAGATCACAATGTCATCTGCAAGCATCATAGTCCACGGGGCCTCCTGTCTAATCTCATCTGTCAACCTGTCCATCACCACTGCAAATAAGAAAGGACTCAGAGCTGATCCTTGATGTAATCCCACCTCCACCTTAAACGGATCTGTCACTCCCACTGCAGTCCTCACCACTATCACACTACCCTCGTACATATCCTGTACCACTCTTACATACTTCTCTGCCACTCCCGACTTCCTCATACAGTACCACAACTCTTCTCTAGGCACCCTGTCATATGCTTTCTCCAAGTCTACAAAGACACAATGCAACTCCTTCTGACCTTCTCTGTATTTCTCCAATAACACTCTCAGAGCAAACATTGCATCTGTAGTGCTCTTTCCTGACATGAAACCATACTGCTTATCACTAATCATCACCTCCCTTCTTAACCTGGCTTCTACTACTCTTTCCCATAACTTCAAGCTGTGACTGATCAATTTTATCCTTCTGTGGTTACTGCAGCTCTGCACATCACCCTTATTCTTAAAGATAGGTACCAAAATACTTTTTCTCCACTCCTCAGGCATCCTCTGACTTTCCAAAATTTCATTAAACAATCTAGTTAAAAATTCCACTGCCATTTCTCCTAAGCACCTCCATGCTTCCATTGGTATGTCATCTGGGCCAACAGCCTTTCCATTCTTCATCCTCTTCATAGCTGTCCTTACTTCCTCCTTGCTAATCTGTTTCACTTCCTGATTCACTATCCCCACATCATCCAACCTTCTCCCTCTCTCATTCTCTTCATTCATCAGCCTCTCAAAATACTCTTTCTATCTACTCAACACACTCCCCTCTCTTGTGAGTACCTTTCCCTCACTATCCTTTATCACCCTTACTTGCTGCACATCTTTCCCAGCTCTGACCCTCTTTCTAGCCAATCCATACAGTTCCTTTTCTCCCTCTTTAGTGTCCAATCTCTCATACGACTCTCCATATGCCTTATCCTTAGCTTTCGCCACCTCGCTCTTTGCCATGAGCCTCATCTCCTTATACTCATGTCTACTTTCTTCATCTCCTTGACAATCTCACTTCTTCTTCACCAGCCTCTTCCTCTGTATACTCTCCTGTACTTCCTCATTTCACCACCAGGTCTCCTTGTCCTCCTTCCTCTGTCCAGATGTCACACCAAGCACCTTTCTAGCAGTCTCCCTTACTAGTTCTGCTGTAGTTACCCAGCTATTCGGTAGCTCTCCACTGCCTCCCAGTGCCTGTCTTAACTCTTCCCTAAACTCCACTTCACAATCACCCTTTTTTAACTTCCACCATTTAATCCTTGGCACTGCTTTCACACTCCTCCTCCTCTTCTTGATCACCAACGTCATCCTACAGACCACCATTCTATGCTGCTTAACTACACTTTCCCCTGCCACCACTTTACAGTCTCCAGTCTCCTTCAGACTGGCCCTCCTACATAGGATATAATCCACCTGTGTGCATCTTCCTCCACTCTTGTACATCACCCTATGCTCCTCCCTCTTCTTAAAATACGTATTCACCACAGCCATGTCCATCCTTTTCGCAAAATCCACAATCATCTGACCTTCTGCATTCCTCTCCTTAACACCATACCTACCCATCACTTCCTCATCCCCTCTGTTCACTTCACCAACATGCCCATCAAAGTCCGCTCCAATCACTAGTCTCTCACCCTTGGGTACACTCACCACAACTTCATCCAACTCACTCCAAAATTTCTCTTTCTCATCCATCGCACACCCAACTTGTGGAGCATATGCACTAACAACATTCATCATTACACCATCAATTTCGAGCTTCATAAACATCACTCTGTCAGACACTCTTTTCACGTCTAAAACACTGTTGGCATATTGTTCCTTTAGTATAACCCCTACCCCATTTCTCCTGCCATCCACACCATGATAGAACAATTTTAACCCATTTCCTAAACACCTGGCCTTACTTCCCTTCCATCTGGTCTCTTGCACGCACAATATATCAACCTTCCTTCTCTCCATCATATCAGCTAGCTCTCTTCCTATACCAGTCATACTGCCAACATTCAAAGTTCCTACCCTCACTGCTACACTCCTAACCATTCTCCTCTCTTCCTGCCTTCGGGCATGCGTTCACCCTCCTCTTCTCCTTCGGCCAACAGTAGCCCAATTTCCGCCAGCACCCTGTTGGCTAACAGTACTGGTGGCAGTCATTGTTAACCCGGGCCTCGACCAATCCAGTATGGAAATATGAAATTTTTGCACCATAAGTGATGTGGCAGAATTTGTATGCCGGATGCCCTTCCTGATGCAACCCTCCTCAATTATCCAGGCTTGGAACCGGCACAAAGAAATGCACTGGCTTGTGCATCCCCAGTGGCTGGGTTAGTCACAGAAAAAGTAATTTTGCTATTTTATACTGTTAACTTCAGATTACTCAAAAACATTAATCCTCTTCTAACTCTCAGACCTCAGCCTAAAACCATACATCTGCCCTATTAAATGCCACACTTCTGGGATGCATTCTCTTTGCTACCCAGCTTTTGCCTTAGTGCTACAGTACCAAAGCAGCCCTTTGCAGGCTCTTTCTAGCTGTGTGGAATTTTACCCCTTCACTCATCAAATCTATTCTGTGTAGAATAACTTGTAGAACACTCCTCCTTATTCGGGTCTATATGAGAACACCGAACGTTCAAAATTTAGAGTGGTCTAATATCGAACCCTATGAATTGAAAATTTAAAACATTGAACATACAGAACAGCAATTTTTTTCCTAGGGAAAAAATTTGCTGTTCCAAAACACATACACACAACACAAGCACAACAAACAAACAGCAATCCACACGCATACACCTAAACTCTTACATCTAACCCTATACTAAACTATACATACACCACTAACTATCCACTTACCTTAATCCAAACCCTAACCCTAAGGTCCATCACTATCACACAGTCACCTCACTCGCACCCTAACCCTAACTCACGTACCCCGCCCTAACCCTCACATCCACACAGTTGCACACTTACCTGACCCGAGCCCTAACCCTAACTCACCTAACCCACTCTAACCCTCACGTCCACACAATCGCACACTTACCTGAACCAGACCCGTAACTTTCCACCACAGCACTGAAAATACCGAAGCAACAGAAACTGACAACCAAATTCTTTCCCTAGGAAAAAATTTGGTTTTCTGTTTCTTCGAGATTTTCAGCATTTGCTGAAAATGGGTCGATATTAGAACACTCAAAATTTTGAACGTTCGTTGTTCTAATATAGACCCCCTTAGTTACCTAATATAAGCTCTTAAATGCAGTTTTTTCCCCCAAACAGTTTATACTACTATAAATATTCCCTTTCTTCTGGAAACCATGTTGCTGTTCTTTGCACTCCTTTCTGAAATACCCTACCTCAGCAGGAAGTTCTCTCCTAAAAACAGGCATTTTGTGCAATGTGTAGCAATAGTCAAAGTGTGATGACAGACAGAACCCTACATCACAGATCTTCTGGGAAATGTATTAGAGAGACCAAGATTACATCTGCACATGATTTATTAGAAAGTAGAGGAATCTACCTTTCCATTGCAGTATATGCAATTAGATGTTAAATATTACAGTCTGATGCATTTACTATGTTGGCTGATGGATAAGAATTATTGTGATAAGCACCACCTGTACATAAAATGATTTGGGTTCCCATTAACAAGCTATATTCTATACTAGGGACATAAATAGAGAACATGTTAGAGTCTTTCATGCCACATTGCTTCTGGATTATGTTACAGCAAGCGAATCACAGGCCTAACCTATCTGTACTTCCATCACTGAATATTAACTTGCATGTACACATCTGTACCTCGTGTTTTCTATGCTAAAGGATCTGTAGATATGTGCCATATTTCTGTGACTGTAATATTTCACACATATGTTTTTATACTGTACAAAGCACAACACCTCTTGACTGTCTCTGAGTGTCCCTTATAGCAAAAAAAAAAAATGTTTTCTTGGTTAATCAAGGAGGCTTGCAGTTGATCAGTAATCCCAGCATTTATAGTTTTCTTCTTCTTCAGAAAATGCATTTTGATGCAAAATTACTGTAGTGTCATCTTGCTAGATAAACTTGAGTGATATTTAGAAATTGTTCCTGAATTCTGTGCCATTGTTATTGTTGCCCTAGTATTTTCACTTTGTCAATTTATCTTCAGCAAAGAAGTTGAGAGGCTTTGCAAGGCACTGTGTCACTTGCCATTAGTTTATCCTCTAATACAGTTCCAAATGGTACCCAGAGTTTTTCATTATATAGCAAGTCCAAATCATTGAACTGAAATACTGCATTTTTTCTTTCCAGTAAATTTCAGTTTGAATAGGATAAATAATCTATTAAAAGCACAGACATTCATTCATATTAATTGACAATGTGCCGACCTTGCTGACAACTAAAAAATGTAGAGTTCTTTACCCCCGTAATAGTTAAAGCCTTGTGAAGATTATTTTTAAATGAGTAAAAGAATTCACAGTAAATTAAATAAATCTAGCACAAGAAGTTTTATTAATGTCTTTGAGAATGCTTAAGAAAACAACTGAAATAATGATTAAAATGCAAATTAACAGCAGTCTTCTTTCAGTGATAGAAGTACTTGAAATAACTCTAATGAATATTAACTACAAAATACACCTTTAGATCCCATTCCACATAAATACATATTTTTAAACAAAAGTGTTTTCCTTGGCAATGACCTACTGACTTTGTGCAGTACAGCCTGTGTGAAAAAATCCGCAGTGACAGGTGTAATTACAATGTGAATGAAATCGTTTTACTGCATAATGAGATTGGATTCAAGTGAAAGCTGAATAGTAAGTCGTGTCCAAGTTAATTAACCTTGACAATGATAAAGTTTTCGTTTGAGAGTATATCAGCTGCCCAAGTATTAATTCATAGACAAATCATCCTATAACTTTTACAATACAGTCATAGAC
Source organism: Protopterus annectens (assembly GCF_019279795.1). NCBI lineage: Eukaryota > Metazoa > Chordata > Ceratodontiformes > Protopteridae > Protopterus > Protopterus annectens. The sequence goes on from NC_056728.1 coordinate 180,075,758, forward strand.
CAGCTTTTTGAATGCATTTACTAAGTCTTATGAGAGTTCTGTTGAAAAGTGCTGGTTTGATCCTAAAATATAAAGACGTGTGCTTAAAATGATAATTGATGCCAACTAGTAAGTCAGGCTACAGTGCAAACAGGAGACTTAACAGGAAATTCTGGGAACATAAGGGATGCTTGGTTCAATACTATATGTTCATTTTTTTTCAAACGAAGTATGCAAAATGGCAATCAGAATGTTTACTGCATATAACAGCTCTTTGTTTTTCAATGACAAAGCTGTATAAATTGCAAAGCAGCTAGGTGGAAAATTTTAAATCACACAATGTTTTACATAAGTGTAATCAGAGACAAGGATAAGGTAATATACAGAATTGTGCTGCCATTGCAAATGATGAGTAGCAAATTCAAGGTTAAACCCTAAAACTGTTATTTAAAAACACTGCCAGTATTTACATTTATTTTGAAGCAATCAAGTTAATGGAAATGTAATGAATGTTTTTTACAGTTTCAAAGATTTCCATAAATGGCTGGATCTCCAGTACTTCTTATAGTATTTTCCTGATAGTGTCAATTTGCCTTCAGTTATGACATATTTTGTAAAATTTTGCATTGCTACATATAATCATAGCATAGCAAAAATGTTTGATATTCATACAGTTGAGATATTTTCCAAAACTGATTAAATATTTAATAGTACAAATGGTTTTCTATATTTTCCTATTTGGTACTTGATCAGTCCTCTTCCTAGGATATAGGTAAAGGCACTGTTTTGTCACTGCATGGCAAATATTTTGTGTCAGGATGGTTTTTAACTTTTTGTGTGTGTACCTTAAGCTTTGCTAACTATATAAGGTATGGTGCCACATAACATGTCACAAAAAAAAAAAAAAAACACACACAACAGGATCTTTGCATGGTAATGTGATAAATTTAGAATTATACAATGACTGGTCATTTATATTCCAAACAAGCATGCTGATCAGTCAGCCCAATCAGCGTGCCCGTTGGAAATCCTAGCGTATACCAATGGAAAAAAGGTCTGGTCTCCTGGACTTTTCTCCATTACTATATACTATAAGTTTAATTTTTAAAACAAAAAAAAAAATCTGTTATCCAGACTCTGGACATAACAAAGAGACAGGATGGAGAAAATACTAGGAAAATCAGGTACGTTATTCAAAACTAAAGACACATACCTGATTTTCCTTGTATTTCCTCCATTCTGTCTCTCTCCTACCCGTAAACTGTCTGAAACTTTTTTATTAAAAAAAAAACAAAAAAAAAAACAGAGCAACGGAGACAGTCTTCTCTCTGTTGCTTCCTTTCCAAAGCACTAATGTACTGGGGTATGCATGGGAACGTAAGTCCCAGACACATGCACAGTACATCAAAAAAAGGCACCAGGATATTACCAGCCATGGAAGGCTAGCACTGTGCCATTATACAGAGACATTATTTAAGAAAAGTAAGTATTTTTTTCTTAAAAAATGTAATTGTATAATAGCAATAACTGACTCCGTGGTATAGTATATTAAGATATACCCACAGTTGGCTTTATTTAATATCTCAGGCTTCGCTCTCATGATTAAACCACACCAACCATGGGTAAATCTTAATATATCACATCAACATCATTGGTTATTGCTTAAATAGACACATATATAATGCATCAGTATTAGGTAACATTAATTTATAACACAATATATGCAATATATATGAGATAATTCAAGTTACAAAAAAAATCTGAATGCTGAAAAATTGTTCACCTATTTCCTGCGATGAGATGCTTTTGGGGAAGACAAAATGTAGTTAAATATCTGAGTGATGCCACAGGTGCAACAATATGAAATCAGAAGCAGATAAACAGATAAATTGTACTTGAGTAGTATTTATTGGCATGTGATAAAACTAATTATTTTTTTATTGAATTAGCAGCACTGAAATTGATTAGTGCTAGCTGAGAAATAAATACTTCTCAATGACTAAGTAATAATCCATTTAAATTTTAAGTCTTTCTGTGTCATTTGTGAGTCTTATAAGCATTATTACTTACTTTTGGAGACATAAATATCCAGTTTCTGAAAGCATACTGAAATACTGATTATTTTTATGAATCATGAAATTGAAGCTGTATATTAACATTCATGTGGAATCGGGTTCACTATTTAAGACCACTGCCTCTCACCTCCAGGGTATTTGGTTCAGTCCTGATCACCAGTCAGACTTTGAATGGTTGCCGATTGTCTGCATTAGTATTTTCTAGATACTCTGATTTCCTCACTTGAATACATCATTGTCAGTGGAAGTAATTTTGATATGTTGCCTATTCCCTAATGATATTTTCTGTAACAAAAGTAGAGTGAGAGCTTTTTATCTATGAAGGAGTGTTAATAGAATTTGTTTTTCTAACTACTTTACCCTCTAAAGTACAAAGGAATCTGTTTCTATCATTGTATAAAGAAAATGAATACAGTCTGTAGACCACTGTGCATTCAAAAGTGAAAAAAGGGTTGGATTATTTAAACGCACCACAAAGTTAATAATATCAGCTTTGTCATCCTGCCAAATAAAGAATAAATCATCAGTGTTATAAACCTACCTTCTTATGTACTTCCAGAATTCTGAAGAATACATACTTTTCTATTCCCATGAATTTTGTACCAAGTTTAAATGTATTTTCTTATACAGTTTGAGTCTTTTAAACAAACTTGGACAACTATTTGTGAGAAAAATCTTGTTTTTATGATTTTCTTTGATTTTTTCCTGTCACAACATCTCAGTGAAAAGGGAACTGTAGTCTATAATGGTCAGTGTCCAGGAGCTTTCTGTTAAATTTGATAAACTTGAAATCAAAATAGACAGTATAATAGAAGATTCCAAGAAACAAACAGAAAAGTTAAAATAGATCATAAAACAACAATCTGTTCAGATCTCAGCAATAGAAGACACATTAAATGACCTGGATAGCAGAATGGCAGGGAATGAGAATCACACACAATTCCTGTTAAAACAAAAATCATTTGCTTATGGAAAAACTTGAGGACCTAGAAAGTAGATCTAGAAGAAATAATATTAGAGATATATGAAATACCAGAAAAAGAAGAAGGACACAATATGTTGCAGTTTTTAACTAACCGGATGCCAAAAATTCTAAATGTATCAGAGGCTTTCTCTTTTGGTATTGAGGGAGTCCACAGATATCTTTTGAATTCTTCTTTGAATTGTGGATTCTGGGAATATGATGAAAGTTTTTTTGTGAAATAAACAGAAGGAGTGGTTCTAGATAAAGATTAAATAGGTATGGCGAAAGAGGACATTCTTGTCTTGTACCATTGGATAAGAGTATAGGGTTAGTTATAAGTTTATTTACCTGTATAGTGGTAGAAGCTTTCTGATACAGAACCTGGATCATTTTAATGAATTCTTGAGGAAAACCATATAAAGGCAGTATATTAAAGAGAAAGTGTAAGTTTACTCTATCAAAAACTTTAGTTGCATCTACTGTAAGGGCATATCTGGGGCATTTATCCCTATTAAGTAGTCTTACAATGGTATCTAAAAGGAGGGTGTTGTCACTTGTTTGCTTGTTTATCATAAAGCCCATTTGTTGTTGGGAAGTAATAGAGGGGAGTATATTCTTAAGTCTATTTGCTATAACATGGGCTAATGTCTTAAGATCAGTGTTTATGAGTGCTATTGGTCTATAATTTGCTGGATCTGTTGGGTCAGAATGCAGTTTAGGAATCAACACTGTCTTGGAGTTATTTAAGTATTTGTCTGTTATACCATATTGTATTATATAGTTGACAACTTTTAATAACACTTTGGAGATAGATTCCATGAATAGCTTTTAAAAATCAGATGTGTATCCATCAGGCCCAGGGGATTTACCTAATTTTAGTTTGTTTATTGCCGCTTTTATCTCTTTTAATTGTAACAGTGATTTTCAGAGTTTCCTTTGATCTTCTGTAATTTGTGGAAAGCTTATATTATGTATAAAATCCTCAAATCTGTCTGTAGATGATGATAAGGATATATTGTATAATTTCTTATAAATATCTTCAAAAGCGTCTACTATCTTTCTTCTTTATATTTCACCTGTCCTTCATATTTTATTTCTTTGATCCTAGGAGGTCCCCTTTTTATGTTAATTATTCTAGCTAGGAATTTTGATGGTGTTTGAGCCCATTCTGAATATTGATATATTGACCTTAATTCTAAGAAGGAGATATTTTCTAAATAGTGTTTGTGTAATTGTTTTTGCCAATCAATTATTTTTTCCTCAAGTTCTTTAGAATATTTTTCCTGAAGTTCTAGTTCAGCAGTGTTTATTTGACACTCTAGTTCATTCTTAAGATTGTTATACTTTTTTTGAGCCATGCAGATTTTTGAATAATAATACCCCTGATGACCGCCTTGGTAGCCGCCCATTGTATGTCATATGGAATTTGATCGGATATAAAATCATTTTGAAGTTGGGCTAGTACATTCTGAATTTCTTGTGTAGTTTCTTGGTTTTGTATTATTTTAGGATTTAACGTCCTGGTATTGAAATAGGAAATATTTTGTTTATGAGCTTGAAAGTTTATTAAAAGTCTAATTTTGGAATGATCTGAAAGAGTTCTAGGTGATACAGCATAATTTAATTTGTTAGAAAGGAAAGCAAGGGAAATTAGAAAAGCATCTGTCCTGGACCAAGTTTGATGAGTGGCTGAAAAGAAAGTGAATCTTGATATTGTTGTATCATATTGAATTTTAAAATAAGGGTCAACTAGTTCAAATGTATTTTGTAATTCTTCAAGTGCTGTAGTGGTAGATTGTGACTGCCTGTTTTTATTATGTGATCTGTCCTTATCTAGATTTAGTAAAGCATTCCAGTCCCCACCTACAATAAACAGATGATTTGGGTATTTGGCTAATATAGTAAAGATTTCATAAATGAAGAGCTGTTGATTTCAGCAGGGGCTATATATATTAAGAAAGAGTAATGGTTTGTTCAAAGTATGATATTCAGTAGTAAATAATACCCATCTTCCCTTTGAGTCAGCTGCATAGGAAGTAATCTCTCCTTGGAAGGATTTATTTACTGTAATGGCCACTCCCCTGGACAAAGAACTATAATTTGCAGCAACTATTGTTTTAACCCATTTTCTTTTATTTTCCCTAACCCAAAGTTGGTCATCTAAGTGAGTTTCTTGCAAGAAAGTCATATCAGCCTTAATTTGGTATGTGAGGTGCATGATTAAATTTCTTTTCTTTTTATATACCATCCCTTTAACATTCCAAAAGTCTATGGTTTTCATTTTTTATTAATATTGTTGAAGTTACTCATTAGTTGATACACAAAAATACAGTTATAAACTTTTTCTGTTAGTGTATTTATCTTAAGAATAAATGCTGTGACTTCTATACTCCTAAACTCTAAATAGGTGCCTAACCACCCATTTCTCTGTATTTGTAAATGTGCATGAGTTAAGAAACTAAAAGAAACTATTATTTTTAACAACAAGGAGTAGATATACATCAGAATGATGTCAATAATATCCATACTGTTCCAAATGTGAACAGTCATCAGCTAACAGACTGTGCCCATCCCGCTCCTTTTATTATTTATATACTGCATATTAATTTTCAGACTTCTTAAAATATTATAGTAATTGTACCCTTAGATATTATATAGAGAGAAAAGGAAAAGTAGCTTTTATAAAAAGTTTTGTAGTAACAGCAACATATTATAATTCTTAACATTTCAAGAGTTATTAAAGAGTTAACAAAACAATATTTTTAAAAACCAAGTACAATATATGTATATTTAAAGAAGGCATCATTTTACAAATTCAACAACATTTGCATTATTCTTGCCAATAGCAACTAACTGTAGTTCTTTAAAATGTATTGGAAACCATACAAGCAATCATTGTGAACTCATATTATTAATTAACCACTGCCATCTACTGGACAAACGGGGGGAAAAAAAAAGGAAAATGTTTTTGTACCTTGCTCATAGACACCTTTAAAGGTAACTCAATGATTATGCCAGTAGAATAATGATTATACATTTTAAACATTTAAAGAAGGCAGCACTTTAAAATTCAACAACATTTGCCTTATTCCTACTAACAGCAACTAACTGTGGTTCTTTAAAATGTATTGGAACTTCATTTAACATTGCACTGGCAAAAGCCATATAGATCCATCATTGTGTACTCATATATTAATAATTAACCAGTGCCATCTACTTGAACAAACAGAGAGAAAAGAAAAAAAAAGAGAAATGTTTTTATACCTTGCTAATAGACACATTTAAAAGTAACTCAATGGTTATGTCAGCAGAATAATGATTATACATTTTAAACATTTAAATAAGGCAGCACTTTAAAATTCAACAACATTTGCCTTATTCTTGTTAACAACAACTAACTGTGGTTCTTTAAATGTATTGGAATCTTCATTTAACACTGCACTATCAAAAGCCATATAAACACATCATTGTGAACTCATACATTAATAATTAACCAGTGCCATCAACTGAACAAACAGAGAGGAAAAAAAAATAAAAAAAGGAGAAATGTTTTTGTACCTTGCTCATATACATACTTAAAAGCAACTCAATGATTATGCCAGTAGAATAATGAGTATACATTTTAACTGAAACTACTTGTGTCTAATATTTACACTACTTAAACTATTATATCAAAGGTTATATCCCATCTTTTTTTGTAAGCTATAAATGCACTTTAAAGTCATTTCTCTATGCAGACAGTGTTAGGTAGCTTTGTAACTTTTAAATGTAAAGGCAATTACTAAAAGACAGTACCTTAAGTATTAAAGTGTAGCAAAGAGGTTTTCTTTACAGGCAAGTAAGCAGAGCTATTTAGAACACATTTCACATCCATTTGTTTAAAATTTCCCATAAGAGTGGTATATTCTTCTGTCCTGTAGTTCTTTGGAGCTGTAGCACTTGTTTAGCCTTCCAAATGTTGTTTTTGGATCAGAAGATATGAAAAGAGTTGTCTCAGGCAGGATTTACTTTGAAGAGATGCAGAAAGGTGGATTTTGCCTGGTCAGGTGTTTCCAAGGATATTTTATCTTCTTTGTAATAAAGTGTTAATGTTGCAGGATATCTCATTTGGAAACAAATCTTATTTTCAATGAGGTAATTGCAGTATTTGCTGAGTTTCTGTCGATTTTGTTTAATTTGTAAAGGAAGATCTTGAGTAATCATAATTTTATGTGCTCTCCATGTAACATTCTTTTTAATCTTATAAGCTGACAGTATCTGTTGAACATGTGCTGAATTAAGCAGTCTGATATAGATTTGTCTAGGAAGATCACTTGTTTGTGTATGCTTTATAGCTCTGTGAGCTCTTTCAGTCACTATCTCATCCAGGAGATTTTTATTAGCCAGGAGAGAGCTTAGTATTTATTTTATTATTGGAATAAGTTGTGGATTATCAAAGCTCTCTGGAATACCTCTTATGATAAAATTATTTATCCGGCTTCTAGCTTCCAAATCTAACATTTTTTTTATATAATTCTTTAATTATGGTGTCATTGGTTTGTGCTTTTTGTTGCGGTTTATTTATTTTTAGCTCATTGTCCATAATTTTAGCTTCATTTTGTTCAAGCCTAAGCACAATTGTGTCCAGAGTAGAGCCAAATGTAGTTAGCTTATGAGAGAAACCCTGCACTTCTGTTTGTAAAGGTTGTAAAGCAGTTTTCAGATTCTCCAGTGTTAAAGGTTATTCCTGTTTTAATCTTTGAGACATTTTATCAGCTTCTTGTTGTTGCTTGTTAATTTGTTGCCTTTTAGAAGTGGTTTCTTTCTCAGGAGTAGTAATTGCAGACAGTTTGGTTATATACTCGGCCTTTGTGATGACTTAAATATATACTTCCAACTCCCCACTACTGACCTCCCAAAAATACTTAAAGTTATTGATGAGTTCTTGGTAGTTTAAATTATAATTTAAATTTAAACAAGTCACACATATTTCCCCTCAATCCTATAGGGCATAAAGAATTGTACTTTCCTATGAGTGAGATCAAAATAAACTACCAGATAAAATAGCTAGGAATAATATTTACTTCAGACTTGAAAGATATTATAAACAATAACCTACTAACTACATGGACTAGTATTCAAAATGATATGGATAGATGGAAGAACATTAATGTGTCTCTACTGTCAAAAGCTAGTGTTGTCAAGATGAATTTTCTACCAAGAATACTCTTTCAATTAAATGCTACCTTTTCAAATATTCCCCAAAACTTCTTCCTTGCCATGGAAAAAGCTATATCAAGATTCTTATGGTATCCCAAATCTACCAGAATTAAATATGCAAAACTTGTACTCGCCAAAGATAAGGGGGAATTGGGGTTACCTGATTTTAAGCTTTACTATAGTATAATTACTGGATACAGACTAATACAAATAATAAACTATGACTCATATATAAATACTTGGACACCCCAGTGGACCAAAATCTATGAACAGTTGAAATCCCTTGGCTGCAATATCAAATCCTTACCATTCTTGAATTTAAACCAGGCTAGCATATACACAAAGAATTTACACCCACTAATTAAAAACATGATTCTTGCAACACAGAATCTATTTAAATCATTGAAATTAGCTGATGCTTTTGCCCTTATACAACCATTACACCTAAATCCTAATTTACTAATAAATAATAAACCAGTAAATCTAACAAACTACCCCCTGATAAAAGACTACACAATATGTGATATATACCAATAGAAAGACTCTAACATGGGGCAAATGAGACTTGAACTCAAACTTCCTATGAAATATAGTATTATCCTTAACCAACGTCATCATCTTATAAATGCTAAATTCTCACAAATACACACTGACTTACAGAACATAGATTTAGTTAAATTAATACTTGAAAATCGTGCGATTAAAGGGAAAACAATTTCTAGGACTTATAAAATTGTAATGAGTGCAAAACATCAGAATTCTTTATTATTTTCAAACTATTGGCAAACGAAAAATCAATCACTGACTGAAGAAAATAAGAAACTAGCCATTGAAAATTCAATCAAATTCATTCCTTTCAAGAAGCTGTTATATACACAAATTATGGTAAATAACAATCTATATTTTACCTTATCTAAATTAAATAATTTAAATCCTAACTTTTCGCCTATATGTCCCCATTGTCCAGATAAAACAGCTGATATTTTACATGTCATGTGGAACTGTACTAAGATACACAACTTATGGTATTCCTTGAGAGTAAGATTAGAGAAGATGGGATATGAAAAATCAACCCTTACTTGGGAGACAGCTATATTGTACATTAATATCAATTAACTCCCAAAAATATGTCTTTATTACGATGTGTGCCCTTATTAAATTCTTTATTACAAAGAACTGGAATGTCATGTCACCAATTACATGGGAAAATTTTAGCAATCTTGCTATCAAATATATCTCATCTCACAAATTAATTTATTCAAAAACAAAAAAACAAACGCTATTACCAAAAATATTGGGGTTACTTGCTAGATATAATTCTTGACAAATAAAATTTGCCTACAAATTGTCATGAAAAACTAACCTTTAAATAATAAATGAATGTAGTATAACCAGTCTTTCTTGCATCTTCTCCCTTCTCTTAGTATATGTGTAACTAGATATTTTCCCTAAACATACAAATAATGGTTAAATTTCTATTTTTACTTTATATATAGACTATCCCCATTTTAACTATCCCTTATGAGACCAAATGAACATAAGAATTCTCATACTTTACTTGACGATGTAGTGATTTCTTGTGTATATATGTATATATGGTTCCACTTCATATCATCGAATTACCATTTCATTGAATTGCAAATCATCGAGACCAAATCGTCGAAAACTCATTTCATCGAAAACTCATTTAATCGAATCTCAAATCATTGAAAACTATGAAGCAACTAAAAATAACATCCCAGACACTTTGTACTATGTTTATGCAGGGGGGCAAGCCCCCGTGCACCCCCCACACCCCCCGTAATTAAATATACCAACTCCAAGGTCGCACTACAGTGGGGTTAGGAAATTACCTTTTTCCCCCACTGTAGTGCGACCTTGGAGTTGGTATATTTAATTACGGGGGGTGTGGTGGAGCCCCACATGGGGTGCAGGGGCTTGCCCTCCTGCATAAACATAGTAAAAACATTGTGGAATGTTATTTGTAGTTGCTTCATAGTTTTCAATGATTTGAGATTCGATAAAATGAGTTTTCGATGAAATGAGTTTTCGACGATTTGGTCTCGATGATTTGCAATTCAATGAAATGGTAATTCGATGATATGAAGTGGAACCGTATATATATATATATATATATATATATATATATATATATATATGTGTATATATATCATTTTCTCGGAACAAGATTGTTTTAGATAGGTATTTGTATTGTTTATTTGTGTTTTTGAGTTACCGTATTGTTGTTATTATTTGAAAAAAGAAAATTGAAATAAAGAGATTTTGGAGAAAAAAAAAATTCTTCTTTGAAGAAAAATCCTTCAGTCCCCAGATCTATTATTGTAAAATTTCTCTCCAGCCAAGACAAGGAACTGGTACTGAAAACTGTTTGGGCTAATTCTCAGATAAAAATAAATAACATTATTAGGTTTGACATTGGCAATACTGCATCTGTTATGACCAAAAGGAAAACATGTATTCCATTCATAAAAGACTTAAAAAAAGCTAAACATTAAAGCTCAGCCAGAATTAAGATTTTTTTTACCAGAAGGTCAAAAAACTTTTAATTCTCTAAATGATGCAGTGGACTTTTCTCAGAAAAAAAAACTTTTTGATAAATCAGAAAATATGGATTGGACTCTTGTCACCTTAAAAGAGACGAGCAACAGGAAATGGCTGGTCTTCAGAGGACAGAAATAGTACAAGAATAAAGAAAGAAAGAAAAGTAATGTTCTCATTTTCTATTTTGCCTAAATAGCTTTCTCACAGGTGTTTAATTTTATCATCTATTACAGTTTATCATCAAACACAAGGTAAAACATTCAGAAAAAATAAACTTATCAAAATACATTTTCTATAGTATCTGAAATAGTGTATATATGTTATTATTACTATTGTTTATGTCACTTTATTTTATTTTAATTCTCTTTAACCTTATTTTCAAACATAGAGAATAGCATGTATGTGGTGGGGGTGTGTATTGACTGTATCTTAGATAGTGTGTATAGATTCAAGAGATTAAAAGAAACATTATTGTCATTTAGGAAACACAAGTGTTAACTAAATGAAATTTCGAGTGTCAGCTCTTTTACAGGAGAAAACAAACACAAAAAGACATGATACATATTAAAGAACAACTGTATTAAAAAAAAGTAAAAGTCTAGGTAGCTGACACACATGCTTGTACACTATTTCTATACACTGGACAACACTGGCTGCAAGATGACTGACACATTAAAAAAGTACACTATACACAGCGGTGAGATTGGGTGATATTGCACATAAGAAAATGATTGGAATTGCACTTGAGAATATATTTATTTTAGTATGCAATAAATAAGTAGAATTACTGTATGGAAAAAGAATGACAGTGTAACAATCTATTATAGTTTTGATGCATCCAGATTTACATCTGCATTAATGAGTCTTACTACAGTTGGATAAAAACTGTTCATGAATCTGGAGGTCCTGCAGCGGAGACTCCATATCCTTCTACCAGATGCATGTTTAGTGAACCAACCACACACTGGATGAGAAGTGTCACAGTACTTTGCAGGATCTCTTTTTATATCTCATTTCAAAGAGCTCTCCTGTAAGGTAGGAAGACTAGTGCCCACGATCTTTTCTGCTGTTCTTATTATTATTTGCAGCATCTTCCTTTTGGCCATTGTGCTGTGACTGAACCATACAGTGCAGTTGCTGGTGATAATGCTCTCAATGGCTCCTCTGTAGAAGGTATTTAGAGCACTCAGAGGGCTTTTCTTTTCTAAGCCTTCTTAGGAAGTGTAGTTGCTAGTGGGCTTTTTTAATTAGCTGGCCTATGTTTGTACTCCAAGAAAGATCCTCTGATATATGTACCCCCAGCAACTTTGCAGTTTGGACTCTCTGCACTTCTTCGCCATTGATGTTGAAGGGTAGGTACATGTCAGAGCTCTTTCTGAAGTCAGTAATAATTTCTTTTGTTTTATTGACGTTCAGGTCCAAATTGTTGTTGCGCCATTCAGTCAGGGAGTTGACCTCATTCCTATACTCACTGTCATCACCACTTATGAGTCCCACCATTGTGGTATCATCTGCAAATTTGATATGGTTGTTGCTAGCTTTTGCAGAGCAGTCATGGGTAAGGAATGTGAACAGTAGAGAACTCAGCATACAGCCCTAACATACTCTGGTGTTGCTTATAATACTCCCTGAAGTATTGTTACCAGCACAGGTCCTTTGTGGTCTTCCAATGAGGAAATCGAGGATCCAGTGGCACAGCCCTTTATTTATGCCAAGGTTTGTTAGCTTTTCTATAAGTTACATTGGAATCACTGTATTGAATGCAAGCTGATATCTATGAACAGCAGCCTGGTATGATTGTTTTCTTCAAGATGCTCCAATATGAAGTGAAGTGCCAGTGAAGTGGCAGCAGCTGTTGATCTGTTTGCCTGGTAGGCAAACTGCAGTGGGTCAAAGGAGTGGGATAGTACTGCAGTCAAGTGCCTTTTAACCAGTCTTTCGAAGCATTTCATTACATTTATATGTTATTATTATTATTACTTATAAGTCTCTCTCTATTATTTTATTTAAATTCTATCAAAAATGATTTTCTAACACAGAGAATAGTGTGGATGTGGGGGTTACATTAGCATGTTTAACTAATCCACTTAATTTGTATATAATTTCTATACACAATTTCAAGTAATCTGTTTTTTTTTATTTTTGATTATTCTGTCTGGTAAATGTGGTTGAATGTGATGAGCTTTATTTATGTGCAGTGGGTGTTGTATTGAGTGGTTTTGGCTGCATGAAAATCATTTATATACATTACTTCACTTTCTTTTAATATGTTTATTTTCTGTGGTGTTTGTTCATTATTTGGCCTCTTATTCAAAAAATTAGAGACGCTATTGACTTTTTTTTTTTTTACAGTAACTGTTTTTTTTTTATTCCTTTCCCCCTAGTGTTACTTAAATTGCTTTAGAATGTTTTTTCGCATACCTCAAACTATTTTCCAACACATAACAGTCTCGATTCCATGTTCAAACTCATTTACAGGAAGTGAACTTTTACAATGTCAAAAAGAGCAGCAGAAATACAAAAATGGAACATTTAAAATTAATCTAGTTAATTTTAAAACATATCCATGTAGGTTTTATGTTCATTATCTTTTAAAAAGTGGAATAATGAAAAGAAGAAAAGGAATGAAAATGCAGTGGGAAGAAGAACAATGAAGACATCTGCAGACTTGGACTCCTGGTACTAATCTCTGTTTAGTGACATCTTGTGGTCATCCTGATTACAGTTCAGGGAAAGTTGTACCCTTTATATAAGTTTACTGTAAATATATTCATGCAGCAGATCAAGTACAGAGGAATATGTCATTTATAGCAATGAATATGCTTGTTTAAAACAATATTACTAGTTTTAATGTGTCATGAAAGAAGCTGAAAAAGTACTATAACTTTAATAATAATGAATTAGACAGTACTTCTGATAAACAAAAAAGTACCTACTACAGTAATGGAATATCCTCTACAGTTTCTCCTACCTGCTACCTGTTATATTGTACACACACGTATTTACACACTGTTAGACTGGATTTTTGATTATTTAGTCTAAACATTTCAGGACTTAGCATTGTGAGTCCTGATATTTTAAAAGGTTACTTTCCTTAACTGATCCATCTAATATATTGTTTCATGTCCACATTTCATTTATGTCATTTATGCAAGTACAAACCATTAACAACTTTGCTAGCTATGCTTTATATTTCTGACATTTTTTAACTTTTGCATTGTTCAAGGGCTATTTTGTATTTTCTACCTGGTTCCCTCAGAATACAGATTATTCACGATAACAGTTTCATTAAATAAGTTATTCTTCTTCTGCTTCTTGCAACAGTCAGTGACACATCTAAAGGTTTAATCTCATAACAAATATAACAAACACATAGACCATGGGTGATCCACAGATAATGTAAGACCTGAGATACAAGTTGTTAAGCATCAAGACTATTGGTGGAGTACAGAATACTTACAAATGCATAGCATGAATAAAGCTGGTAACACAGTAAGCAGAGAATGCATGTGCCATACATAACATCTGACAGTGTATTAAAATATTGTTATAGAGAGCTATTAATCATCTGAAAGTTGCTAAGATACTGATTAAGCACCCGTACTTAAGTAAATGATGCTACATTGCAATCCTATATACATCCACATGCAGAAACACACTCAAATTGAAATACATATTTACACAAACCACACTTGTCTGTTCATAAGTAAAGGGTCTACAGATGTATTTACACAAGGTATAACCAATGGCCTACAAAAACTAAATACCCCTATAATCTTTGGTATTACTTCAGTATACAGTTGTCCTAATGTTTTCCTTGAAATGCAACTGTGAAATCTAACACCTGATGTGATGTCTAAAAGAGCTGTGTAATGCAATGAAACTGTAAAGTTGAACACATGGAAAATACCTCATTACTAAAATGCAAATGAAAACAAGCATGCAGGAAGCTAGCATATCTTATATGGGATAACATATGGTTCACACTTGTGTACACCGGTTCATAAGTTCACAGGTATGTAGCTAATGGCCTTGGAACCTTTACATACCTAGCCCAGAGGATTACCCTGGCATCATGCCACCTGACTTTAGTTTCCAGTGCCTCTGTCATGTAGAGCCACTGGAGTGATCCCTGGGGTGAATTTTCTATTTCTCATCCACTCATCAAGATTTCTCTTGAAGAGGGCCAGAGAGGTGCTCTGTTTGACATGTATGGGAAATTTATTCCATAGCATGGGCAGTCTCTGGGTTATAAACCAGTCCCTCCAGCACGTTCTGTAGATTGTGGTAATGAGGTTGAGGTCTCTGGATCGAGAGATTGGGATTTCTTTAGATATAGCATTTCTAACACTTTAACTGTGTGTGGTAGTAATTATTTCATTTAATATCTTTATCATACTTAGTATTTTATGTTTGTATAGGTATTTTTTGTTTTACTTTGTGGACTGTGTGAGTCAGTAATTAACTCACTTAGTAATAATAAGTAACTGTAGAGTTGTTAGTTTTTGTCTCTTCAAACTTTCTTTAAAACACAAGTATGTTTTCCTTTATTGTATTCTCTGTGGAGCTTTTCTCCCCGGGCCTCTACTGAAAATGGAAATATCTCCAGCTAGACTAGCCCGGTCAACAAATGTAAAATAAAATAAATAAAATAAAATAAATAAATAAAATAAATAACAGAGCTGGGTCAGACATGGCTGTGAAGTCAAGCAGAGATCATCTCTAAGAAGGCGATATGAGATGGAAAATAGTTGGAGTTTTTTGAGTCTGTCCATATAGGACAAGTGATTAAGGCTTAGGATCCTCTTTGTGAGGCAATTTTGCAGTCTCTCCAGTTGTTGCAGGTGTCTAGTGAGGTACATGGCAAGTGGGATATTGTACTTGATGACTGGCCTAATGAGGGAAGAGTAGAGGGAGACAATGACCTCTTTCTTCCTGGATGCAAAAGCCTTAGTAATGAGATGAGCCACATAGGAGAACTTTCTGACCACAGTGGCAGTGTGGTGGTCAAAAGAGAGGTTGTTGTCAACTTGTGTTCCCAGATCTCTTATAACATCTTCTGTGTTCAGTGGGCTGCCATCGATGTGGTGGTTCATGGGAACTGTTCTTTTTTTCCCAAGGGGTTGATAACACATTTTTTGGCATTGAGCTTAAGGACATGGTTCTCACACCAGTCATTGGTCTCAGTGAGGCCTTTTTGTAGGATGTCAACATCACTTGGGGAGTTAATAATGAACCCAGCTTGCAATCGTCTGTGAACTTTGTCAGCCAGAGTCCCTTCGTGTTGAACTGGACTTCTGAGAAGTAGATACCAAACAGGATAGGACCCAGGACCGATCCTTGTGGGACTCCATTCGTGACTGGTTGACAGTATGACTTGGAGTCAGCTACTTTCACACTGTGGGCTCTATCTGTGAGCCAGTTTGCAACCCACCCAGCAATATAGGTCTTGATACCTAGGTTAGTGATTTTTTCTAGGATTCCTGAGTGGGAAATGGTATCAAAGGCCTTGGCCAGATCAAGTTAGGCTGTATGAACCACCTTGCCTTCATCCACAGCTCTGATGACTGACTCAAAGAAGTCAACCAAATTGAGCAGGCACGATCTACCCTTCACAAAACCAAACTGTGTGGGATCCAGAGTTTGGAGATTCCCTATATCCTTTTTTATTAGGTCCATGATGATGCGTTCCATAGCTTTGCATATCAAACTCATCAGGCTAATGGGGCGATACTTCCCAGGGTCTGTAGTCGCTCCTCCTTTGTGGAGAGGGATGACTATAGCAGTGCACCATTCGGTAGGGGCAAAGCCTGAGGTGAGTATGTGATTGAACAGGGCACACAGGTGAGGTGCCAGTTCACCATGTAGTTCATGTAGAACACAGCCAGGGATATTGTTAGGTCCTATAGAATCTGTATTCTTGGCCTTGGACAGTGCTGTTTTAACCTGTGTAGCAGTAATACTGGGTGCCTGGCAATCTACTGGTTTTGTGATTGGTCCTTTGGGGGTGGAGTAGTAAAGTTGTCACTGAATCTGTCGGCCAGTATATTGGCAACATCTGTTAGCTTGGTGTAAGAGGTACCATTGTGCAGTAGCTCAGAGCAAATCTGGGTATTGCCATGGAGGTAACTATAGAAGGCCTTGTGGTTGTCTTTCCTATCTGCTAAAATTCTGTTTTCATAGCTAGCTTTAGAGGATTTGATGAGGGATCTCAACTTTTTGTTAAGGCTGATAACTTGAGTTTTTCCAGTCTTGGGACTTTATCTTATTCTGCATCAGTTTCCTCCTTCTGTTGTAGAGTTTGTTTATGGCAGGGTCCACCAGATTGGCTTCCTTTTTTTGGAGGAGAGTGTCTTGGTTCTATTGGGTATAGTGAAATCCATGTATTTGTGTACGTGTTTGTACAGTGCATTGGTGTATGATTTGGCGGTCATGCAACTATTCTCCATTTGCATGGGTGCCATGAATTAGCCACCTCTGTTCTTAGGAGCCTAAAGTTAGCTTTGGAGAAGTTTTTTTATGGTGGTTACCTTTGTGGGGGTGTGGGAGTAGGAGGGATGTGGATTTCCAAAGTGATTAGCTTGTGGTTGGATCTAACCAGGGAAGAGTTGACTATTGGTGCAGAGCAATGGTCGCCCATGTTAGTAATGACCAGGTCAAGGATGTTGCTACCTTTAGTGGGGGTAAGAACAAGCTGGTCCAGGGGATTGGAATTAATGAATTCCAGGAAATGTTGGGGAATTGTACTGGTACATGAGCAGCTTTCTCAGTTAATGGAGGGGTAGTTGAAGTCACCCAGTATGAGTGTGTTAAGTTGGACCCTAATATTCTCCAGAGTGCTTAGGAATGTGGAATGAATATCATGGGAATGGTTAGGGACCTATAATAGGCTATGACCTGAATCGCTGTCTTACGGAATGTTAGCTGCACCTGAAGTATCTCTGATGCATTATTTTGGGCTACCAGTCTGGAGGTGTGTGCATTCTTTATGAATGTGAAAAAAACACCACCTTTGGAGCTTCAGTCCAAGTTCTTGGGCCAAAAGGTGTGGAATGAGTTATACCCTGGTAGTGCAGAGTTGCTTTCTGCTGCCTTGAACCAGGTATCTGTTACAGGCACAAATGTCGATGTTCTCCATTTTAAGGAGTGCTTCGAGCAAGTGCATTTTGAGATTTGACTTCTAGCGTTGAGCAGCATGACCTTCAGATTTCATTTGATTTTAGCTGTTACGGTGGTAATTTGGTCTTTGGAACACCACCTAAAAAGCCATTATAGGGGTGGCAAGAGCCTTGGCCAGTATCTGGAAGCCCAGGGGTGACAGATACAGGCCATTTCTGGTAAAGCATCGATGTCTGTCAGTCATGTCATCCCAGGCAGACAGATACTGGATCCCTTTAGAATGACACCAGAAACTTAGTCAATTGTTGAAATCAATAATTTTCTGTTTGTACTGCGGTATCATTCTGGGTGCTGGTATGATGCTGCTCAGGGCTAGGGTTGTACCCACCTGGGCTACATAATCTGAGCGCTCGTCCATGTCTGTTTTCATGTAGTCCAGGGAGGTATGTCCTGGGTCATTCACACCCACATGTACAATGACAGAGTCATATTTGTACCTGTTGTTGAGGGACCTGAGTGCATGCGTTATATGGTGGATCTTGGCACCTGACAGGCAGCTGACTGTTACTTTCACCTTATTCAACCTAGTGAGTGGGACATCAGTGGGACCTGAGTGCGTGCGTTATATGGTGGATCCTGGCACCTGACAGGCAGCTGACTGTTACTTTCTCCTTATTCAACCTAGTGATTGGGACATCAGTGTGTCTCACTATCGTGTCACCTATGACTAGTGTGCTGGGCATGCTTTTTTGCCTTAGGAGCTTTGGTTGAGTGGCACACTGTTTAGGAGAGTTATGTGTCTCATGATTAGTGTTGTGGTGGTCAAGTGCATTTCTGCCTTGGAGGTCTCTGCAGCTGGGGTAGAATTTTATCCATGAAGGTGGGTGTGTGCTTTGTGTTTTTACCTGTAGGCAGTGCTGGTGTGTGTTCTGGAGGGCTGTGTGTTCTATGTGGTGTGGTGCAAGTGTTGACCTTCTCCTCTTGACCAGCTATTTCAGTCTTGGCTGGAGAGTGCTTGGCTTCCAATTTGGATATATAAGTGCATCTCTTGCAAGTCTGAGTGTTGGGAGTAAGAGGAGAGGATTACCAGTGTACATGAGGCAGTTGCTACATTGCCTCAGGATTCCCAAGTTCACCAGGTTAACAGGAGAAAGCACAGGGAACTGATCTTTAGACATGCCTGGAGGGATGGGCGTTAATAATAAGTACTGGAGCTGTTTCCTTGTAGAACATTTGTGTGCTACAATAATTGCTACAATAAGTCTGGTATGGTAAAGTGCTAGACTAATAAGCTAGTAAAAGTGCAGGAGAGGAAAGAACTAGCAGATCAAAGGGAAAAATTGAAGAGCAGACCTTGGCACCTCTCAGAAACTTACAGCAAATCTGTTTCTGGACTAGACTAGTTATAGGAAAGGTGGGAAACAAGCACAAAGGTGGCCTTTTAAGCCAGAAAGTTGAAGGAGATTGAAAAAGTGCTCAAACGGCCTATAAAATACAAGTTCTGGGCCAGAAACCACTCCTCTTGTGGTAGATAGGCTAACTAGTGCTTACAACTTCCACTTATAAGCTAGAAGGCTTCCCTCAGCATAGAAAGGCTTGGGGGGGCTCAGAAGCTTATAAACTGTCCCAGATACAGCAAAACTATATCTGGACTAGACTAGTTACAGGAAAGGTGGGAAACAAGTGCAAACATGGGCTTTAAGACCAGAAAGTTGAAAGGGAAGGAAAAACTGCCCAGCAGCAAATAAACTACAATTTCTTGGTCAGAAACCACTTTTGTGGTAGATAGGCTAACTAGTGCTTACCATTCCCACTGTTAAGCTAGAAGGCTTCCCTCCAACACAAAAAGGCTTGGGGGACTTAGAAGCTTACAAACAGTCCTGGATATAGCAAATCTATATCTGGACTAGACTAGTTACAGGAAAGGCAGGAAACAAGCTTAGAATTATTATCTATTTATTTTTTTGCTATAAAATTGTTTTTTATACAAATTGGTTTTACAGACATTTGACCAGAAACTGTTAATAGTGATTATAAACTTGTTCTGAGAGAAATATATTCATTTACCTTCTATGTAGAGAATAATTTGCATATAACAGCATGTATATAAATGACTGTACTTGCACTTTAATATAAGCTCTTGTCATCTGTGCTATATGAAAAAGTTTAGAGGAGGAGAAGATGCTTAAAACACCTCAAAATGCTCAATATCTGTTGTCTTAATTACTCAGAGTTACTTTATTGGAAAATAATATTAACAATCAGATTTAACTCTTTGAAATGCTCTGCATTTGTTAGTGAAATATGTGATATTAGTTTATGCTAAACTGACTCACTCATTTTTATATTTTCTCTCATGCATAGATACATAGAACATATTCACTCTCTTAACTGTTAATATACATATCAAGAATCTACTCAATTTACAAACACGTACACACTGTTATATGTATGCACATCCATGTAAATACATACAAGCACATATAATATACACAAATATGTAATTTTAAATTGTAACACTTTTAATTATACTTTCATATTCTAATACTTTCACCTTTCACCCATGTTATTAAATGGGTTTTGTTATGATGTCTATAGGTTAATGTGTTGTAGGTGTTGTCAGTTTTATTTATTTCCTCTGTATAAATACTTAACTACTAGGCTATTTAAAGTATTTTCTATAGTAGGATTAATTAGAAGAAATGACTATATAGAATGTCTTGATCAAATACAGAAATTTGAAATACATTATTTCTGGAATATTTTTGACATATTCAGAGATGTATTCTTTATTACTAACATTTCCAACTTTTGGAGAAATTCCTTAGCTATGCCAAAAATATTGAATACCTACTCAGATAAAAATGGCATGTTGGGTTTAGCAGTAGAAGAAAATGACAACGTACCTTATACTTTTGTGAATTCTTACTGGATACCTAGAATTGGAGCCAAAAGTTGCTAATAAATATTTGGATATTATAACCTTATATACAAAAGGTGAACTGATTATTGCAGGAGATTTTAACTGCATTCTTTATAGTAAAGGCTACTGATAAGGTTCCTAAGCTATCTCTAGTAACTAAACACTTAGATCATTTTATTAATTCTTGAGAGATACCTATGATATTAAATCAACTAACTCTCATTTCACAAACTTTATTAGATCTAATAGAAAATTGAGTTTCTCAATAGATGAAAGTTATTCCTGTAAAATTCAGTTTTCTGCAGATGACATTTTAATAACAAGTGGTGATGCTGAAGCTTCAATAAAAAAAATAGCAAAGTCTATTAATTACTTTGAAAAAGCATAGGGTTTAATGTTTAACTCTGATAAAACAGAAACTTTACTTATTAATGAAATGTTAATAGTTATTTAACAAACTATAAGAATTTTATTTGGAACAATTCACAGATTTATTATCTTAGAATTATTATTAAATCTACTGTAAAATACTCAATAGCAGTAAATTATAGTAATTTAATAGGCACTGCTACTAAAATAATTAACTGGAACATTTTTTTTACAATGGAAGGTAGACTTACTTTGATAAAAAAGATACTCTTACCAAACATACGTTTCTATGTACTATCACTAATTGTTCCCCTCCTAAAACATCTTTAAGAAATTAAATTATTATCTTTTTAATTTTCTGTGGTTCCCCAATAAACCAAAAATGTCCTTTGATTGATGGCATGTTAAAAGTTGTCAAGAAGGTGGGTTAAATTTTCCAAATGTTGAATTATATGCCAACTGCATAATTCTCAATTTAATATCTATATGGTTAAGTTCTTCTTACCACTCCACTTGGAAAACCATTCATGTAAGATTAATAATACCAGCCATATTGTAGAATTTTCTCTAAATTTGGAATTAATAACTTTTACTGGAGCTTGAAAGGCTTATTTATTTATTTCACATTTGTTAACTGGGTTAGTGCAACTGAGTTTGCAAACAAACCCATTTTCATTACATCCTTATAAATTTTAAAAGATTCATGAATTTATATAGTTAAATATTTATTGTTTTATTGCTCCCTGTATCAAACACTGCAAGTTGTTTAGGAACTTTTAATATTAAATGCTAGACCCTGGAGATGTAAATTTAATCTTTTGGGATCAATTCTTAATCAGAAATAAATCACATAATACAAATTATCTTCTTGCAAGACATTGTTTAGAAAATAATAATTGATTGACTTTGCAGTCTTGTAAAAAATGTTAGTGGTACAAATCAGAATCTCCATGGATTTTCAAACAAAACATATTCCAAAGGTACTTGAGTTTTTATAGTAACTCAAATAAGAATAAATCATATATATCAATAATTTATAAAATTCATTATTTTGGAATTACTCAACTAAGGTGAATAAGAAGGCCCTTCCTGACGAAAAATCCATAATTCTTAAATCTGTGAGAAAATCTACTTTTTTTATTGGAAAATGTATATGTGGAGATTTTTTCACAGAGCTTTTTTAACACCACATGAAATGGCTTTAATATATAACTATGGGAACATTAATTGTTGGAGGGGTAATGAAGCCTCTAACACAGATTGTCTCATATGATATTGGACTGTAAACAAGTAACTACATTTTTGATTGAATTTAGACATTTTGTCCAAGCTTTGTAGACAGATAGTATCATTTCCAGCTCCTTGATCTTATTTAATGCTCCAGTTCTGGATTCCATTCCTAGGTTGCAAGTGCCTCTCCTCTGGTCCATTTTCACTCACAAACAATTGGAAATGTAAAACTACACTTTCTTTCACTGAATTCATTAATTTAGCAGAAATTGTCTGTAAAAATTGTCAACTGCCAAAATGAGAACTTTGAATATTACTTGCTTGTATAGATTTTGGTCAAAATAAAGTGATTTACTTGATACATTTTAATGATTTAGTTTTCTATATTAGCTGTTGTTGTGGACATCCGTAAATAGTTATGTTTTGTTCTATTTATCTTTAAATAATTTTGTACAGTCTTTGTTTTAAAATTAATAAAAAGTTGTTTAAAAAATGAATGTGCCTATAATTGCTGGGCATGTGTGTGTGTGTGTGTGTGTGTGTGTGTGTGTGTGTGTGTGTGTGTGTGTGTGTGTGTGTGTGTGTCAGTCTGCCTGCCTGTGTGTGTGCTGACATTGAATACTTATATAATGTATATTTTGGATGCAAAATACAACAGATATGGTACAAGAACTCTGAAAGATTGGGTGGGAGAACTGTTTACATCAGAAATATTTAAATTTTATATAATAACAAAAATCTGACATGAAACAGTTTAAGAGATAGCCCATTGTCTGAGTGCAAAAAATAGGTCTATATTATAACATCAAAGTCTTACAGCTTCTAATGTTATAATATTGGACTCATTAAATCGAAACACCAGAAAACCAAACAGTCAGAATAGCTATTTTTTTCCCAGGGAAAAAATTTGCTGTTACGACAAACATACACACAACACAAGCACACCAAAATAAATAATCCACACACATACACTTCACAAAACCCTACAGTAAACTATACATACACCACTAGCTATCCACTTACCTTAACCCAACCCTAACCCTAAGGTCCCTATCGCACACTCACCTTACCCACTCCCTAACCCTAAGGTCCCTATTGCACACTCACCTTATCCGCTCCCTAACCCTAAGGTCCCTATTGCACACTCGCCTTCATTCACACACTTACCTTAACCTGGTCCTTAACCTTCGCTCCACAGTCGAAGAAATAGCGAAGCTGGAGAAACGGCCCACCGAATACTTTCCCTAGGAAAGTATTTGGTGCTCTGCAGCTTTGCTATTTCCAGTGTTCACTGAATAGGGTTCGATATTATAACATTTGAAGTTGGAAGACTTCGATGTTATAATATAGACCCCAAAAACTGCCATCCTGAATTGGTGCTCTAGAGGAAATAATGGACCTTTCGGGGATGTATAGGCCATCTTCTTGCATTGGTGGGCATCAGAACACCCATTATTTCCCCAATGACTTCACATCTTCAGGCAGTATTGCTTGCATGGTCTATGAGTTGCAGAGTCTTGCATCAATACAACACATAAATTCAGGTAAGAAACACAGCTAGAATAAATGCCACTTTAGATGGGGCACTGGAGATTTGTGGTATCTTGTAATATTGGGAGAAAATTAGATTTTTTCCCATCAAATTCAGGGCATTTGAAATATATCATTGCATCCCTTTATTCTCTCTCTCTACATACACACAGAAACACACACACACACACACACACACACACACACACACACACACACACACACACACACACACACACACACACACACACACACACACACACACACACAGACACACACACACCACTAATGCTTCTATGGCATTCTCAAGTTCACATAATTTATATCTTTATTACCATTCAGCTGTGATGGGCATACAATTAAACCAGAGAATTTTGCAGTAACAATAACTGTTCAATATGTGTACAGGAACATTTATATCACCACATTAAGATATACCTGACATTTTTCAAGTGTAACACCTAGTTATCAACTCAGTAGTAATAATCTTCCTGTTGAATAACACAAGGTTTAAAACAGTAATGGAAACCTTGCAGTGCAAATACCAGCTCTGTAGGCAAACCTTCTGTTCAAAAATTGGCATACTATGCTTACCCATTAGGGCTTAGTAGTCATAACCATTTATAGTTGCAACAAATAATACTATTGGTAAAAAAAAAAAAATCACAATAGTGTGCTTCTTCTGAAAGTTTGTTGAAGCATGTCTGAAGAGGCTAATGCATACAAATCTTCAGCCAGTTTTAACTGTGCCAGACATCAGTTTGAGTACTGCTTAAGAAACACCAGGGTGCTGCCTCCTGACCCATAAAAAATGTTTTGTCTGCACACACACATACACACACACACACACACACACACACACACACACACACACACACACACACACACACACACACACACACACACACTCTCAGGTCACTCCACAACAAGTACAAATATGACTCTGTTATTGTCCATGTTGGTGTGAGTGACCTGAAATGCACCACCCTGGACTACATGAAAAGAGACATGGAAGATTTGTCCAGTCTTGTAGCCCAGGCATATATGATCCTAGCTCTGAGTAGCATCCTGCCATCACCCAGAATGATACCACAGTACAAGGACAAAATGATTGACTTCAACAATTGGCTAAGCTTCTGGTGTCATTCTAAGGGGATCCAGTATCTGTCTGCCTGGGATGACATGATCGACAAACCACAATTCTTTGCCACAGATGGCCTGCACCTGTCGCCCTTGGGAATCTGGATACTGGCTAAGGCTCTTGCCACCCCTATAGTGCGTTTTTTAGGCAAGGTTCAAATGACAAATTCACCACAGTAACAGGTACAAGCAAGCAAAATCTGAGGGTAATGCTACTTAATGCTAGAAGTCTAAACCTCAAAATGCACTCACTCGAGGCACTCTTTATAATGGAGAACATCGACATCTGTGCAGTGACAGAGACCTGGTTCAAGGCTCCAGAGAGCATCCCTGCATTATGAGGCTACAATTCATACCATACCTTTCGGCCACCTAACCTGGACCGAAACACAAAAGGCGGAGGCGTGTCCATATTCATTAAGAATATCCACACCCCCAGGCTAGTTGCTCTGCATAATGCATCTGAGATTATCCAAGTGCAACTAACTCTGATCAAGACTGCAATCCAAATTGTAGCTTACTACAGATCCCCCACCATGCCCCGGGATTCCCACTCATTTCTTGATACACTGGAAAATATTAGGGTACAACCTAACACCCTAATAATGGGTGATTCCAACTACACCACCATTAACTGGGAAAACTACTCATGTACCAACTCTTGTGCTCAACGTTTTCTGGAATTCATAAATTCCAATGCCTTGGATCAACTTATCCACACCTCCACTAGGGGCAGCAATGTCCTAGACCTGGTCATTGCCAACATGGGCAACTGGTGTTCCACACCAGAGGCCAATTCCTCGTTGGTCAGATCCGACCACAAATTAATCAAACATCCCACCCCCACCCCCCATTAGAGATACCACCATAAAAAATTTCACCAAAGCCAACTTCACGCTTATTAAGAGAGAAGTGGCAAACTTCACGACACCCATGCTGACGGATAATAGAGGTACGACTGCTGAATCCTATACAAATGCACTTTAGAAGCACTTACACAAGTACATGGATCGTGCAATCCCTAACAGAACCTAGGTGCTATCCTCCAAAAAAAGGAAGCCAATCTGGTGGTCCCCTGCCATAAACAAACTCTACAACAGAAGAAAGAAACTGTTGCAAAAAAGAGTAAAATCCCATAATTGGAGGAACTCCGTGGTCAGCATCAGTAAGTAGCTGAGATCCCTCATAAAATCCTGCAAAGCTAATTACAAAAAGAAAATCGCCACTGATTCTAAAGATAACCACAAAGCATTCTATAGCTATGTCAAGAATCTCAATGGCAACACTCAGATCTGCTCTGAGCTACAGCACCATGGCACTAAATATACAGAACCAACTGATATTGCCAACATCCTAGCAGATAGGTTCAGTGCTAACTTTACCCCTCTCTCACCCCCTAAAAGGCCCGCCCCTATTCCAGAAGAATGCAAAGTTCCTGTTATCATGGCTGCACAGGTAAAAACCACACTCACCAAAGCCAAGAAAACAGCATCCATGGGACCTGGCAATATCCCAGGTTGCTTTCTACATGAACTACAGAAAGAACTGGCACCCCACTTAAGTACCATGTTCAGTCATAGCCTCACCTCAGGCTTTGTGCTCACTGAATGGTGCACAGTAATGGTTATCCCACTCCACAAAGGGGGAGCCACCACAGAACCCAGGAACTATTGTCGCATTAGGCTGATGAGCGTGGTCTGCAAGGCGTGGTCTGCAAGGCTATGGAACATATCATCATGGAACTTATAAACAATGACATTGGTAATATCCAAACTCTGGACCCTACCTAGTTAGGGTTTTTAAAAGGAAGATCATGTCTCCTAAACCTGATAGACTTCTTTGAAGGGGTCACCAAAGCCGTAGATAAGGGTAAGGTGGTTCACACAGCCTATCTAGATCTCGCCAAGGCTTTCGACACCCCCCCCCCACTCTGGAATTATAGATAAACTCACTAAACTAAGTGTAAATCCATATGTCACAAGATGGGTTGCCAACTGGCTCACTGACAGAATACACACTGGGAAAGTAGCAGACTCTAAATCCAACTTCAGACCAGTGACAAGTAGAGTACCACAGAGTTCAGTCCTAGGTACTCTCTTGTTTGGTATCTACTTCTCTGAAGTACAGGCTAACACAGAAGGTCTTTGGCTAACAAAGTTCGCAGATGACTGCAAACTAGGAGCCATAATCAAAACTCCTAATGATGTGGACATCCTACAAAAGGGCCTCACTGAGACAGATGCCTGGTGTCAAAGCCATGGCCTCAAGCTCAATGCCAAAAACTGCATTGTCATCCCTTTTGGTAAAAACTCTGTACCCATGAACTACCACATAGGCGGTAGTCTGCTTAACACTGAAAGTGTGATAAGAGATCTTAGGACACAGGTGGACAGTAGTCTCTCCTTTGATAAGCACATTGCCACAGTAGTCAGGAAGTCCTTCTATGTGGGACACCTCATCACAAAAGGTTTCTCATCCAGGAAAAAAGAGGTCATTTTTCCCCTCTGCTCATCACTCATTAGACCCATTATAGATTACAATGCCCCTTTTGGTATGTACCTCACAAGACATCTACAACAACTGGAAAGGCCGCAGAAATACCACACAAAGAGGATTACTGGCCTCAAACAGATGCCCTATGCAGACCATCTCAAAAACTCCAGCTTTACTCTGTCACATATCACCTACTCAGAAGCAATCTCTGCCTAACATACAAAGCTTTGTCAAACCCAGAGCTGTTGGACATGCTCCACTTAAAGAAATCCCAATCCCTCTGAGCTACATGCTCTAGGGACCTAAACCTTGTCACCACAATAAACAGAACATGCTGGAGGGATAGATTCCTGTCCCCGAGACTTCCCATACTCTGGGACAAACTACCTATCTATATCAAACAAAGCTCCTCATTAGCACTCCTCAAGAAAAATATTGATGACTGGATGGAAGATAGGAAATTCACCCCGGGGATTACTTCTGTGGCTCTGCTTGACAGGGGCCACAGGAAAATAATTTTCTTGGGTGGCAAAAGCCAGGGTACCGTTTGGCTAGGCTTATCTAGGCCCTAGGGCCAATAGACTAGTACCTACCTATGAACCTGTGAACACACACTTAATTTGGGAAGGCTGAACATGTATAGAAATCAATTTTCACTGCTTTTACAGTCTTTGATTTCTTTAGCATTAACATGAAAACCAAAATGCAGAATTTAAAGGACAATTTTCTTTCAATTATTTCTAATCATATTATAGGCATCAGATAAAACCTAAGGAAATATTTCACAATGTAAGTGAACTGTATATTTGTGTAGTCAGTGATTACTATAGCTTGACCTGATAACCTGATACACAAGTTAAAAACATAGGCATTTTATTCTGTCCTACATGTAACTGTTGAATTAGCAACATGTTAAACTGAGAAATTGGCTTATTATGTTATGCACACACGTTTGGTCTCTATCAAAGATATTGAGCTGTAGGGCTGCTGTTGCTGATGTCTTTGCTAGTCCTCCTGCTTTTGAAACTGATGCCACCAGAAGTTTAATTCTTCAAGATCCAAACTAAAATAGGTGCTTTGCTGTACTGTAGAATGGAAAGCTGTATATGGTCATGCAGTTAGAATAGTGGCTGATAAAGACATATCAATAACTCCAATGATTTTTGCCATATTAAACATCCATGCTACAAAAACAGTATGAAATTTCATGAATGATTTAGCAAATTTCACTGGTGGTGATGAACTGTCATAAAGCAGACAATACAAAGTTTCACTTTAATTAACTCTGACTTGAGAATGTTAAATTATTTCAGCTAGCATTATGTAAACATCCATTCTGAAGAGACTTGCAATGTAGTAATGGCCAAGGCATTTGGGTATATGAAATTTTTAATGAGGCTTCAAAGGCCTTCATCAGGGGCCATTATATACTTGTAAAATAACAGTGGTTAGATGGGGTCAAAGGTGAAGGCTAGCGATCTTGCTAGAGTTGAATTCAATACCAGGCAACTACCAATGAGGTTATGTTAATTTTGGACAGAACACACAAATTTTAATTGCATCAAGGGACTATAGCAGTTACTGCAATGGCCATTTCCATATATGGAGA
This sequence comes from Protopterus annectens, assembly GCF_019279795.1. Classification (NCBI taxonomy): domain Eukaryota; kingdom Metazoa; phylum Chordata; order Ceratodontiformes; family Protopteridae; genus Protopterus; species Protopterus annectens. The sequence continues at coordinate 180,104,950 of NC_056728.1, forward strand.
GTGCCACTGTCATACAGTCACATTAAAATTTACATCATGGTTAATTATTCATTTAATTTTCTCTGCAGTATTGCTGTTTTGGTGACTTAAAATATTTTCATTGTAGCCCAGTTTGTAAACACACTAGAATGCATCATTCATTCATTTATGCGTTTATTTATTCATGCTCTTATTATCCATTTACTCCAGTTCATGACCCAGTTGAGATGGAGCCTATCCCAGGACTCACTAGACACAAGAAAGAGGAAACAAATCCTGGACACCAGTTTATCCCAGAGTGTATACAAATATGTGAATATACACACATACAGACACATATGTGCACATCTGCACATGGAGTTGTTATGCCACCCTTAAGCAATTTGGGGGATTAACAATATCTTTGGGATATATGAAGAAACAGAAGCACCTGATGAAACCCCACAAGGGTAGAAGACAGACATACAAACTGCACAATAGGTATACTAAGAACCAACCAGGTGAAGTAAAGACTGCAAGGTGGAAGAGCTAACTGTCACACCACTGTTCTTCCCAACTATATTACTTATAAATGATAGGGGAAAAACAGTTTGTGCACACAGAAGAAAAAAAGTATTTTTATTGCCTATATTACATGTAACCCTACCTCTAAGTCCAACCTCTATCTTTTGAGGTTTCTACCTTTCAGAGTGTTTAAACAGGTAATGACTGACTATTAATCCATGCTAAGAAAACATCTTTCTTTCCTAAATTCTCTCCTGTTTGTTACGGCTGTAGAAACCATAATGGCCAGCCTTCTTCAACATTTTGGTTTTGCCTATTTACTAAGAGTTTAGGGGATTTTATGAATAGGAAAGCCATCACATGTCATCTAATTTAAAAAGGCATGACATGGCAAAGTCACTTCTTTGGGCCTTTGGGAGACTTGTATAATAAAGGCAATTGTCTTCTATTAATCACACTTGGAACACCTGTACAATTTTGTATTACTAATAATATTTATGCCCATTTTCTTGCCTGGGAAATCTCTGTTGGAGTCTAGGTGCATCATAGATGGCCTACCATATGACAGAGTGTGAATGACATTGTGATGCAATTGCACATGCTTCTCCCACATGTAGGTACCTTGACCAACTGCTGCACAAATGAAGTCTTTCAGTGCTACAATCTGCAGCTCTCCTATGGAATCTCTATGGACATTTAAAAATGAGCATTGTAAATATGACATCTTGCAAAATCTGGAGCCTCATCCATTGAAGTTTTACATCCTGACAAAACACAATACTCTACTGTTATTTTGTAACAAATCAAACAACATATTTATTTTGCTATTTCTTCATCTATTATTGAATTGCAGTTTTGTTTTATGTAAATTTTTGTTTCTTTGCATACAGCTTGCTGGAGTATTTCACTGCTTAACTTGGTTCCTGTAACATCTACAGTCAATATAAAAGTGTACATACTCCTGTTAAAATGCCATTTTTTGTGATATAAAAATGAGACCACAATAAATCATTTTAAAACTTTTCTCACCTTTAATGTGATATATAACCTGTACAGTTCAATTGAAAAGCAAACAAATTTGTTAAAGGAAAAATATAAAAAATAAAAAAATGCACAATAAGCTGGTTGCATAAGTGTGCATACCCTTAAACTAGTACTTTGTTGAAGCACCTTTTGATTTAATCACAGCATTCAGTCTTTTTAGGTAAGAGTCTATCAGCATGGCACATCTTGACCTGGCAATATTTGCCCACTCTTCCTTGCAAAAGCTCTCCAAATCTGTCAGTTTGCGAGGGCATCTCTTGTGCACAGCCCTCTTCAGGTTACCTCACAGATTTTCTATTGGATTTAGGTCTGGTTTCTGGCTGGGCCATTCCAAAACTAATTTTCTTCTGGTGAAGCCATTCTTTTGTTGATTCGGATGTATGTTTGGGGTCATTGTTGTGCTGTAAGGTGAAATTCCTCTTCGTCTTCAGCTTTCTAGCAGATTTCTCAAGGTTTTGGGCCAAAAGTGACTGGTATGTGTAACTGTTCAAAATTCCCTCCACCTTGATTAAAACCCCAGTTCCAGCAGAAGAAAAACAACTCCAAAGCATGATACTGCCACCACCATGCTTCACCATTGGGGATGGTGTTCTTTTGGTGATGCGAAGTGTTGTTTTTGCACCAAACTTACCTTTTGGAATTGTGGCCAGAAAGTTCAACCTTGGTCTCATCAGACCATAACACATTTTCCCACATGCTTTTGGGAGACTTGATATATTGTTTTGCAAATTTTAACCAGGCCTGGATGTTTTTCTTATAGGTTCATAGGTTGGTACTAGGCTATTGGCCCTAGGGCCTATACAAGCCTAGCCATAACAATTCCCTGGCTATTTCTTCCCACACTATTTACTTCCCTAGTACCCTGTCTAGCAGGGAGACTGATGTGATCCCCGGGGTGAATTTCCCTTCCCCCATCCAGTCATCAAGGTTCCTTTTGAAGAGGGCCAAAGAGGTGCTCTCCTTGACATGTATGGGCAGTCTAGTCCAGAATCTGGGGAGTCTCCTGTTCAGGAACCTATCCCTCCAGCATGTTTTGTTTATTGTGATGACAAGGTTTAGATCCCTGGAGCATGTGGCTCTGAGGGTAAAACATTGCTTCCTACACAGACAAATTAACACACACAAACAAACATCCACAGTTGCCACATGTGGGAATGGAACCCCTGCCAAAGTACTATATCACACTAAAGCATTACACTGTTATAGGATGCATCACAGAGATTATTCTGTGTAAGAAAAGGCTTCTGTCTTGCAACCCTACCCCACAGCACAGACATATGGAGAATATGGGAGATTTTTCTCACATGTAGTACACAATCAGTACTTGCCAGAAATTCCTGCAGCTCCTTCAGTGTTCCTGTAGATCTCTTGGCAGCCTCCCTGACCAGTTTTCATCTTGTCTTTTCATCAGTTTTGGAGGGATGTCCAATTCTTTGCAACATCACTGTTGTCCCATATTTTCTCCACTTTTTGATTACTGTCTTCACTGTGTTCCATGGTATACCCAATCTTCTTTTTTTTCTTCTTCTTTCAGCTTTCCTGGTTAAGGCCACCACAGCGGATCACCTGTCCGCTCATGATTGGCAGTGGAGTTTTACAGTGTCGAGTTGCCAGCCCGGCACCTAGCCTTCCACAGAAGGAACGTTCCATGGTATACCCAATGCTGTGGAAATTTTTTGTGCCTTTCTCCTGACTGATACCTTTCAACAATGAGATCCCTTTGATGCTTTGTAAGCTCTCTGTGAGCCATGGCTTTTGTTGTAGCAGGCAACAGAGTAAATGTCAGGAAAGTCCTACTAGGAAAGCTGAACTTTATTTTGGGTTAATCAGAGTCTCTCTAATTGATGGCAGGTGTGTACCCAAGAAGACTGAATGCTGTAATTAATTCAAAAGGTGCTTTAACAAAGTATTAGTTTAAGGGTGTACACACTTATGTAACCAGCTTATTGTACATTTTTTATTTTTTATATTTTCCCCTAACAGATTTGTTTGTTTTTCAATTGAATTGTACAGATTATAGGTCAGATTAAAGGTGGGAAAAGTTTTGAAATGATTTATTGTGGTCTCATTTTTTATGTCACAAAAACCTGGCATTTTAACAGGGGTGTGTAAACTTTTTATATCCAGTGTAAATACCTATCTTTCTAATTCTGTGTACGTGAGGAAGTTGAAATTTTCTCAAATGCATTACAATTTCCTGTGTGTTACTCTCAACCTATACATCTTGTCAATGTAGTAAGTTATAATACTTTTCCATTACAGTTATAATTTTTCCTGGGTCTGATTTAATCCTTCCATTCTCATAATGCTGATTTTTCCTTATCATTCTCTCAATATTTTGTTGCCTCAACTTTCAGCCCAAAACTTGGTTGTTTTAGGGTTTTTGTTAAAAATAGTTTTTTCAAAAATAATTCTCTACGCTTATTCCTGTTTGTATTTTATTCATAGTTTCTAAGTAGTGTTTTAGAGATATTTTCACTTCTTTCAATAGTTATTCAGCCCCTTGTGTTCATCTAATTTAATTTAACCTAATTTTATTTATTTTGCTGTGTAAACCTCTTACCTTTTAAAGCACTCTGAATACTTACTGTGATTATTATTACATAACTTGTTTGCGTACAAATATTTTGTATTTGTTCAAATCCAGTGCAAGTTCCTATTGGCTTAGATTCAAATATGACATTCCAATTACATTTTATCTTCTTAATCACTAAACAGCTTTTTTTGCAGAAGAAATACTGGAAAGTGCCAGTGTTTGTCACGGTATACTTTTACTTGCTTACAAAACGTGTACAGGTGCATGGTTTGACACTGTCACCAGATGTTTTATTATTCTTTCAGTGTGGAGGATCTATCTAATCCTGCCAAGAGCTATGTTTTACTGAAAAAAGTGTATATGCTATTCTATTTTGTTTTATTTTCATTAAATCAATAAATCCAAATACATGAATATATTTCTCTAAGTATCTGCCCTCAACTGGTGTTCTGCAATACCTTGGCCCTCTAGAGATGTCTTCCTTATTTCTAATAATGTTCCAGTCTCCATGCAAGTCCAGATAATGAATATTTAGTAAATCCAAGTGACGTTACTCAATAAAATTAAAATAAATCACAAAAGCCAGTGGAACCAAGTAGATAGAGATTTGCAATTAACTTTACTTAAACAATAAAAGACAGATAAAAATGTGCAAATTAAGACTTTCACCCCAAAGGGCTTCCTCAGGCATCAACATTAAAACACTAAATCATTCTTCTTTAAATAGAGGCTTAAAAACAATTAAACAAAGGTGATTCAAACACAAGTATGTTTTTTCTCTCAACAGGTTTTAAAGAGACAAAGCCATTAAGCCATTAAGCCCTGGTGTAATATGACCTTTAAGGCATAATATCCATTTCAACTTTGCCAGTTCTATTTTAAGCAGAATATCTTCCTCTTATATTTTCATAGGTTCATAGGTTCATAGGTAGGTACTAGGCTATTGGCCCTAGGGCCTATACAAGCCTAACCAAAAAGGTACCCTGGCTTTCGCCACCCAAGAATTTTTTTTTTCCTGTGACCCTGTCAAGCAGAGCCACGGAGGGGATCCCTGGGGTAAATTTCCTATTTCCCATCCAATCATCAAGATTTTTCTTGAATAGTGCTAATGAGGAGCTTTGTTTGATATAGATAGGTAGTTTGTTCTAGAGTATGGACAGTCTCTGGGATAGGAATCTATCCTTTCAGCAAGTTCTGTTTATTGTGGTGACAAGGTTTAGGTCCCTAGAGCATGTATTTTGGAGTGATTGGGATTTCTTTAAGTGGAGCATGTCCAACAGCTCTGTGTTTGACATAGCTTTGTATGTTAGGCAGAGATCGCCTCTGAGTAGGCGATATGTGATGGAGTAAAGCTGGAATTTTTTGAGATGATCTGCATAGGGCATCTGTTTGAGGCCAGTAATCCTCTTTGTGAGGTATTTCTGCGGTCTTTCCAGTTGTTGTAGATGTCTTGTGAGGTACATACCAAAAGGGATGCTGTACTCTATAATGGGTCTAATGAGTGATGAGTAGAGGGGAACAATGGCCTCTTTTTTCCTGGATGAGAAACCTTTTGTGATGAGGTGTCCCACATAGAAGGATTTCCTGACTATTGTGATAATGTGATTATCAAAGGAGAGACTATTGTCCACATGTGTCCCAAGGTCTCTTATCACATGTTCAGTGTTAAGTAGACTACCACCTATGTGGTAGCTCAGGGGTACAGAGTTTTTACCAAAGGGGATGATAGTGGACTTTTTGGGATTGAGCTTGAGGCCATGCCTTTGACACCAGGCATCTGTCTCAGTAAGGCCCTTTTGTAGGATGTCCACATCATTAGAAGTTTTGATTTTGGCTCCTAGTTTGCAGTCATCTGTGAACTTCTTTAGCCAAAGACCTTCTGTGTTAGCCTGCACTTCAGAAAAGTAGATACCAAACAGGACCGGACCCAGGACTGAACCCTGTGGTACTCCACTTGTCACTGTTCTGAAGTCGAATTTGGAGTCTGCTATTTTCACTGTGTGGGTTCAGTCAGTAAGCCAGTTGGCAACCCATCTTGTGACATAGGGATTTATACCTAGTTTAGTGAGTTTATTTATAATTTCAGAGTGGGGGATGGTGTCAAAAGCCTTGATGAGATCTAAATAGGCAGTGTGAACCACCTTACCCTCTTCTACTGCTTTAGTGACTGCTTCAAAGAAGTCTATCAGGTTTAGAAGACATGATCTGCCTTTTACAAACCTGAACTGGGTGGGGTCCAGAGTTTGGAGATTACCAATGTCATTGTCTATAAGTTCCATGATGATATGTTACATGGCCTTGCAGACCAGGCTTGATAGGCTAATGGGGAGGTAGTTCCCAGGGTCTGTGGTGGCTGCACCTTTGTGGAATGGGATAACTGTCACTGTTCACCATTCAGTGGGCAAGTGGGCACAAAGCCTGAGGTGAGGCTATGACTGAACATGGTGCTTAGGTGGGGTACCATTTCATTGTGTAGTTCATGTAGAACACAGCCTGGGATGTTGTCAGGTCCCATGGATGCTGTGTTATTGGCTTTGGAGAGTGTGTTTTTTACCTGTGCAGCCGTAATTGCAGGAACTTTGCATTCTTCCGGTATAGAGATGGGCCCTTTAGGGAGTGAGAGAGTGGTAAAGTTAGCATTGAACCCATCTGCCAGGATGTTGGCAATATCAGTTGGTTCTGTATATTTAGTGTCATTGTGCTGTAACTCAGAGCAGATCTGAGTGTTGCCATTGATATTCTTGACATAGCTATAGAATGCTTTGTGGTTGTCTTTAGAATCAGCGGCGATTTTGTTTTCGTAACTAGCTTTGGAGGATTTTATGAGGGATCTCAGCTTCTTACTGAGTTCCTCCAATCATGGGACTTTACTCTTTTTTGCAACAATTTCTTTCTTCTGTTATAGAGTTTGTTTATGGCAGGGGACCACCAGATTGGCTTGCTTTTTTTGGAGGATAGCATATTGGTTCTGTTAGGGATAGCACGATCCATGCACTCATGTAAGTGCTTATAAAGTGCAGGATTCAGCAGAAAATTATTTTTCTCATCTTTATCATTCTTATATTTAAAAAGTGTATTTGTAGCTTTTTTCCTGTTTATGTCAGACTTGTGACTACATATAAGTCTTTAAGCCTTTGGTTGGTTTTCCCAACATAAAAAGATTCACATAGTTCACAGCATGCTAAATAAACAAGATTCATACTGTTATAATTCTTATACACTCTCAGTTTTATCAATTTCTTAAAAACTGGATGGTAAAAGCTACTATTAGTATCAATATGTATGCAGAATTTGCAATTACCGCATTTATAAGTACCCATTTTACTTTGTCTGTTATTGAACAATAATTTTGGTTGTTCTTTATAACATAAAATATTTTTTTAAGTTAGTGTGCCTCTTATGAGAAAAGATTGGTCAATCAGTAATATGAGTTCTAAGTTCTAGTTTATCCTGTAATGTATGCCAATGCTTAGATATTATCTGCTTAATGGCTGAAGTATTTTTATTATATGTGAGAATGCATTTCATATTAGTCTTCATTCTATTTTTATTTTCATTTGTTTGATATTTAGGTGTTTGTTGTGATGAAAATAGGGTCTCTCTAAAGTACCTCTATATGCTTTCACATCTTCACATGCAACTTCTACTTCTTTACGACTGTAACCTCTTTCCACAAAATCTCCTATTATAAAAATCCATCTGTTTTAACATGTTATACTCCATAGTGTTCAAATGGCAAAGCTGAAATGGATATAATGCCTTAAAGGTCATATTACACCAGGGCTTAATGGCTTTGCCTCTTTAAAACCTGTTTTGAGAGAAAAACACAACTGTGTTTGAATCAACTTGGTTTAATTGTTTAACTGCTTTTGGGCCTGTATTTAAAGAACAATAATTTAGTGTTTTAATGTTTGCACCTGAGGAAGCCCTTTGGGGTGAAAGTCTTAACTTGTGCATTTTTATCTGTTTTTTATTGTTTTATTAAAGTTCATTGCACATCTCTATCTACGTGGTTCCAGTGGCTCTTGTGTTTTATTTTAATGCTCCAATCTCCTTGATGAAAGGCTATAACTTCTCCCATAATAGTCATTATATCCTGCCACATTGCTTTTGGTAGACTATATACTGCAGCTTATATCATACGCATGTCATTCCAGAAATGTTTTACCACTTTACATCTTCCTTGCCATACCCATAATTTGTTCTTTTGTGTTTATTCCAGTTCCTTTTTTTAATTACATTTGAAACCCCTTTCTCTTGCTATCTTTCCAGCAACAAAATCCTCCTTCCCACATCTCTTTACAAATATTTCATGTTCTTTAAGATTTAAGTGTATTTCTCATAGCATTACCTCAGCAATGCTATTGTAAATATAAGTCAGTATCTTCTATTGTTTTTTTCTGTCCACCAACCATTAATATAGACTAGTAAGTCAAATTGTAACACAGTGAAGCTTAGACGTTTTTCTACATACATATATTCTTTCCCTTTTTGCTAACAACTGGTCCTTCCTAACATGTATGTATTATTGTAATATCAATTTATATGTTTTTGTGCAATGTTGCCTCAAACTGAACTTGAATTTTTTTTTTATTTCCTGTAACTAGTCTAGTCCAGATACAGATTTGCTGTATCCAGGGCTGTTTGTAAGATTCTGAGCCCCCCAAGCCTTTCTATGTTGGAGGGAAGCCTTTTAGCTTGTCAGTGGGAGTGGTAAGTACTAGGTAGCCTGTCTACCACAAGAGGAGTGCTTTCTGGACCAAAAAAATGTAGTTTATTGGCCATTTGGGCAGTTTTTCCATCTCTTTCAACTTTCTGGTTTAAAAGCCTGCATTTGCTCTTGTTTCCCGCCTTTCTGAGTGATGCCAAAGTCTGCTCTTCAAGTTTTCCCTTAGATCTGCTAGTTCTCTCCTCTCCTGCACTTTTACTACCTTATTAGTCTAGCACCTTACCAGACTTCTTGTAGCAACTATTGTAGCACACAAGCATGCTACGAGCACTAAACGTTCTACTAGGAAACAGTTCCAGTACTTATTATTAATGCCCACCCCCCCAGGCATGTCTAACGGTGAGTTCCCTGTGCTTTCTCATATTAATCTGGTGAACTTGGGCATTCTGAGGCAATGTAGCAACTGTCTCATGTACACCAACAACCCTCTCCTCTTACCTCCCAACACTCAGACTTGTGAGAGATGCACTTATATATCCAAATTGGAAGCCACTCACTCTCCAGCCAAGACCGGAATAGCTGGTCAAATGGAGACGGTCAACTCTTGCACCACACCACATGGAACACATAGCCCTCTAAAACATGCACCAGCAATGCCTTCACATAGAAACACAAACAACACACTCACCTTCATGGTGGCTCTCAGTAAAAGTCTACCCAAACAGCAGAGACCTCCAAGGCAGAAACTCACTTGACCACCACAACACAACACTAATCACGAGACACATAACTCTCCTACACAGTGTGCCACTCAACCAAAACCCCTAGGGCAAAACAGCATGCCCAACACACTAGTCATAGGTGACTCGATAGTGAGGTACACTGATATCCCACTCACTAGGTTGAATAAGGAGAAAGTAATAGTAGCTGCCTGTCAGGTGCCAGGATCCAGCACATAATACATGCACTCAGGTCCCTCAACAACAGGTACAAATATGACTCTGTCATTGTACATGTGGGGGTGAATGACCTGAGACGTACCTCCCTGGACTACATGACACGAGACATGGAGGAGCTCTCAGATTATGTAGCCCAGGCGGGTATGACCCTCGCCCTGAGCAGCATCCTACCATTACCCAGAATGATACCACAATAGAAGCAGAAAATGATTGATTTCAACAATTGGCTACGTTTCTGGTGTCATTCTCAGGGGATCCAGTATCTGTCTGCCTGAGATGACATGACTGACAGACCTTGATGCTTTGCCGGAGATGGCCTGCATATGTCACCCCTTTGCTTCCAGATACTGACCAAGGCTCTTGCCATCCCTATAGTACCTTTTTAGGTGGTGTACCAAAGACCAAATTACTACTGTAACAGCTACAAACAAATGCAATCTGAGGGTCATGCTACTCAACGCTAGAAGTCTAAAACTCAAAATGAACTCACTTGAAGCATTCCTTAAAATGGAGAACATCGACATTTTGTAACAGAGACCTGGTTCAAGACAGCAGAAAGCACCCCTGCACTACCAGGCTATAACTCATTCCACACCTTTCAGCCTCAAAACTTGGACTGAAGCTACAAAGGTTATGGTGTTTCCATATTCATAAAGGATGGGCACACCTTCAGACTGGTAGCCCAACATAATACATCAGAGATACTTCAGGTGCAACTAACATTGGATAAGACAGTGATTCACATCATAGCCTGCTGTAGGTCCCCATCCATGTCCCAAGACTCACACTCCACCTTCCTAAGCACCCTGGAGAATATTAGGATCCAACCTAACACTCTTATACAGGGTGATTTCAACTACCCCTCCATTAACTGGGAAAACTACTCATGTACCAAGACACTTGCCCAACGTTTCCTGGAATTCATTAAATCCAATGCCCTAGACCAGCTCATTCTTACCCCCACTAGAGGTAGCAACATCCTTGACCTGGTCTTTACTAACATGGGTGACCGTTGCACTACACCAATAGTCAGCTCCTCCCTGGTTAGATCCGACCACAAACTAATCGCCTTGGAAATCCACTCCCCCCTGCAAAGGTAATCACCATGAAAAACTACAAAGCTATCTTTGGGCTCCTAAAAACAGAGGTGGCTAACTTCACACCCATGCAAATGGAGATTAGTTGCATGACAGCCGAATTATACACCAATGCACTGTACGGATATGTACACAAATGCATGGATCTCACCATACCCAATAGAGCCAAGATGCTCTCCTCCAAAAAAAAAGGAATCCAATCTGGTGGTCCCCTGCCATAAACAAACTTTACAACAGGAGGAGGAAACTGATGTGGAATAAGGTGAAGTCCCAAGACTGGTAATACTCCCTTATCAGCCTCAACAAAGTGTTGAGATCCCTCATCAAATCCTGTAAAGCTAAATATGAAAACAGATTTGCAGCAGATAATAAAGACAACCACAAGGCCTTCTATAGTTATGCAAAGAATCTCCATGGCAATACCCAGATTTGCTCTGAGCTATGGCACAATGGTATCCCCTATACTGAGCCAACAAATTTTGCCAATATACTGGCTGATAGATTCTGTGCCAGCCTTACCTCTCCCCCCCAAAGGAGATTTCACAATACCAGTAGATTGCCAGGAACCCACTATTACTGCTGCACAGGTTAAAACAGTACTGTCCAAAGTCAAGAATACAGCTTCTATGGGACCTGACAATATCCCTGGCTGTGTTCTACATGAACTACAGAGTGAACTGGCACCTCACCTATGTGCCCTGTTCAGTCACAGCCTCACCTCAGGCTTAGTTTCTCCTGAATGGCGCATTGCTACAGTCATCCCTCTCCACAAAGGAGGAGCAACTACAGACCCTGGTAACTATTGCCCCATTAGCCTGATGAGTCTGATATGCAAAGCTATGGAACACATCATCATGGACCTAATAAGCAATTGTATAGGGAATCTCCAAACACTGGATCCCACACAGTTTGGTTTTGTGAAGGGTAGATCATGCCTGCTCAACTTGGTCGACTTCTTTGAGTCAGTCACCAGAGCTGTGGATGAAGGCAAGCTGGTTCATACAACTTATCTTGATCTGGCTAAGGCCTTTGATACCATTCCCCACTCAGGTATCATAGAAAAACTCAGTAAGCTATGCATCAACCCCTATATCACTAGATGGGTTGCAAACTAGCTCACAGATGGAACCCACAATGTGAAAGTAGCTGATTCCAAGTCAGACTGCTGACCAGTCACATGTGGAGTCCCACAGGGTATGGTCCTGGGTCCTCTCCTGTTTGGTATCTACTTCTCTGAAGTCCAGGCCAACACAAAGAGGCTCTGGCTGACAAAGTTCACAGATGATTTCAAGCTGGGAGCTATTATTAACTCCCCAAGTGATGTTGACATCCTGTGGAAAGGCCTCACTGAGACCAACAACTGATGTCAGAACCATGGTCTTAAGTTCAGTGCCAAAAAATGTATCATCATCCCCTTTGGGAAAAACCCAGTTCCTGTGAATTACCATATTGAGGGTAGTCCACTGAACACAGAAGGCGTTATAAGAGATCTGGGAACACAGGTTGACAGCAACCTCTGTTTTGACCACCACATTGCCATTGTGGTCAGAAAGTCCTTCTATGTGGCACATCTCATTACTAAGGGTTTTGTATCCAGGAAGAAAGAGGCCATTGTCTCCCACTACTCTTCCCTCATTAGACCAATCATCGAGTACAATTCCTCATTTGGCATGTACCTCACTAGTCACCTGCAACAACTGGAGTGGCTGCAAAAGTACCTCACAAAGAGGATCCTAGGCTTTAAACACTTGTCCTATATGGACAGACTCAAAAAGCTCCAACTATGCTCTGTCTCAGATTGCCTACTTAGGGGCGATCTCTGCTTGACTTACAAACCCATGTCTGACCCTGCTCTGTTTGAGCTACATCTAAAGAAATCCCAATCCCTACCCACCACATGCTCCAGAGATCTCAACCTCATTAACGCAATCAACAGAAAATGCTAGAGGGGCAGGTTCATAACCCAGAGACTGCCATGCTATGGAATAGACTTCCCATCCATGTCAAGCAGAGCACCTCACTGACCCTTGATGAGTGGATGGGAAATAGAAAATCCACCCTGGGGATCACTCCAGTGGCTCTCCTCGACAGAGGCACTGGGAACTAATCTCGGGTGGCACAATGCCAGGGTAATCTATGGGCTAGGCTTGTAAAGGCTCCAGGGCCATTAGCCTAGTAAACACCTATGAACCTATAACACAGAATTCCCTCAGTATCCCCTTAAGCATGGATCATATTTGATAAGCCAAACATCATCGACCATATATAATATGTATATACAGATCCCCATATTTAACCTTTCTTCACTGTTTCCTGTGCATTTTTTGAGAATCGTATAATTCATTCTACATGCAGCCAGCATACTGATAACTTTATATTCACTCCTAGACTTATTACATATATTATCAGAACTTGCCTAGTAGTTTACCTTTTTTTTATTCATCATTAATGTACTTCTTTCCCCATCCCCTCCTTTCATTGAACCTTCATGGATAGCAACCCAGCATAGTTTGAAAACAAGTGAGACTTTAACCAGATATGCAGTATAGCCCCCTTCATTTAAATACAAACTTTCATTTTTTATTAAAATTTGAGGTGTAATACTTAGAACTTACATTTGTAGTAATCAAAAGGCTACTTTCTCAGTAATACCTAACTGATTTAAATAGTTTTAAAGTATCATTCAGTGCTTAACTTACATTTGGTTATGTCATATTTTCCATATAAACACATATCCATTTTAAATACTGCCTTCACTTCATGCTCCACTACATTTTTTGGAATATCTCTCTTTCTGACAATTAGTTAATCTCCTTTATTTTCTTCTTATTTTCTTTTGGAAAACAGGACAGGGTTTCACAGGTAATCTTTCCACTGAAGCATCTATAGTTTGCTTTTCTGCATTTGTTGACTATATACTTGTTCTCAATACATCTTCTAATCCTGCTTCCACTTTTTAGTTTCTTTTTGTTAGTTGTTCTTGTGCCTGTCAAGGATCTGTATAAGATTTGAATCCAGGTAAGTAGAAGACTTGAAGTAATGTAGGATTCAATAACTGGAAATAAATGCTTCATTTGTGTATAGAGTCTTATGTAAGGAAGAAAAGCATTTCTGTTAATTTGTGTTTGTAATGAAAAGTCATTGGGCCAGATTCATGAAGGCTTGCATGAAGTGTAAGAGTAGAGTAAGACTCCATGCAGCCAACATGTCTGCCGAGTGATCCAGGAACAGCCGGCAGGGGCATGCAAGAGAGCTCCTAAAACAACTCTTACACGGACAGGGTTAGGTTATGCAAATGACCTCATTTGCTACCTAAAACTATGCAAATGAGGTAAATTTGCGATCCAGTAAACCCTAACCTGTCCAAGTAAGAGTAGTGTTATTTGTAGAAATGTACTCAGTTGTCAACTGAGTACCGTTCTGCAAATAGCAAAACGGAGCCATGACAGCTCCAAATAAAGGATGCATCCAGTTGAGGAAGCATGCCAATGGCCAAATATATGGCCATTGGCATTTTTTCCCATTGCAAAATAAAAAAATATATATATTTTTTACCTCGATCTCCGATGTTTAAGCGTAGCGCAGTGCTGCACAAACGTGCTGCACTCTGAAAATCAGAAAATCAAAAAATAAAAGGCACAAACAGGGAATTTATTCAAAATATTAATCTGCCATGCAAGTGAATGGCAGGCTGAAGACAACATGTCTACTGAGTAGAGGTTGCTAAGGGGGGAAGCTCAGTCTGAGAGATGTAACTAAGCATTAGTAGGCAATCCTATGCAAATGAGGATAAGAATAGTGAATCGCAATATTCCCTGCTATGTGAACCATGCCCCTAGAGTGTAAGAGTAGGAAAAGAGGAGTAACAGAGTAGGAGATGGGTGACATCATGAGGGGGTATGTATGAAAAAGACTGTAAGCTTATTGGAGCAGAGTGTCATGTGGTTGCTGTGAGTTACTCAGGACTAAAAGAGGTGTGTCTACAGTTGTCTAAACTAAAATCAAGAAAGTGAAGGTGTACGCCATGGCTATCACTAAAGTTTCTTGCAAAGCTGCTTACATTGTGTGCGTGTGTGTGCACGCGTGTAAACCCATCTAAGCCTGTGTGTGCGGGTGTGCACCTGAGTAAGCTTGTGTAAGGCCGTCTAAGCTAGTATACATGAATGTGCACCCGCCTTAGCCCGTGTAAGCCTGTGTAAGCCTGTGTGCCTGCATGTGAGCATGTTTGTGTGGCGCTGCCCCCTGTGGAAACAGAAATAGGAAAAGGAAGGAAAGGAAGTAGTAGGAAGTTAACGAAGGAGAACTAGCAGAGCTGCCAGGTGAAATCAATCAGAATCAGCCAATTACACAGGCAGTACACTAGCCCAGCCCAGCACAGCACCTAAAACTCTGCAAACAACATTCCCCCATGTATTTCTCAGAAACACTGCAACACTGCAGTCAACAAAGAGAAGTGAAAACTTAAAAAGCTTAAACTGAGACCTAAAAATGTTAGGGGCTGCCATTGCTGTTATAAGGCAACATGTGCAAGATGCTGAGGGTGATGCCATTGCGAATGCTGCTGAGCAACCCACAGTGAGTAGACGGAGAAGAGTGTACAGACGCAGGGTAACCTACCAGGGGCTACATGAGCTGGAGATAGTGGAGCGCTATAGAGTGGACAGAGAGCTCCTGCAGCAAATTGTTGAGCTGTGTAGGCCATGCCTCACACACAGAAACAACAGAGGGGAACCCATCCCAGTCGAAACCAAGGTATGTGTTGGCCTAAGTATACTAGCAACAGGTACCTTCCAGAGACCAACTGGTGATATGATGGGGATTTCACAGGCATCAGCATCAAGGGTGCTGCACTAGTTCCTGAATGTCATGTCAGCACATGTCGGTGATCATGTATATTTCCCCAATTCCCGTGAGGTATTGGCCAGCAATATGCATCTCTTCCAGCAAATAGCGGAATACCCTGAGGTAGTGAGTGCAATTGACTGCACACACATACAAATCAAAGCACCAGCTGGTGAGCGGGCTAGTGCCTACATCAACCGCAAGGGCTTCCACTCCATCAACTGCCAGGTCGTGTGTGATGCCCAGGGCATAATACTGAATGTGTGTGCTGACTGCCCTGGAAACTACCACGATTCCCATATCTGGCATCTGTCACAGCTGTACCAGACATTTGCAAATGGGGACATCCCTGACGGTCACCTAGTGGGGGATGCTGGATACACACTGGAGCTGTGGCTGATGACACCCATCAGAAATGCACACACACCTGAACAAGAACTCCATAATGAGGCACATGCACAAACACGAAATGTAATCGAGCGTGTGTTTGGGATGCTCAAGTCACGGCTCCGGTGCCTGGACACATCTGGTGTAGCCTTGCAGTACTCACCAACTACATGTACCCAAATTGTCATGGTATGTGCCATGCTACACAATCTGATCCCGTGAAAACAGCTGCAGCAGGAACAGCATGGGGCAGGGCCAAACAGCCCCCCACCATTGCCAAGGCCTGCACAGGCACAGCGTGACTTGGAGGAGGAACAACCTGAGCCTGCTCCAGTAGGCAGAAGGAGGCATTCCCAGTATGCCTTGTCCTTGGCAAAGAGGCAATGCATAGCACATACACTGGCTCATAGGAACCCTGGAAATTATACCTCTCACTGACTCGCACATAAAATAAAAGGGATGCCCAAATTGACACTACCTGTTTCCAAACATGTATAGAGAGTGTAGTATGTGCATCCGACATAGGCAGCCCTGCAGCACCACCTGAGGCATGATTGCCATGTTTTACACAATATAAAGCAGTGCTAAGCAACTTTTACCAATATGTAGTATATGTAAACAAAATTGCTCGTGCAATGTTGGCCAAGGTCGGCCAAAGCTGAGCAAAGTCAGTTAAACATGCTCATATCTGCTTTACTGTACCTTAAGCAGTCTGGTCTGGCCAGCATGAAAATTAAAAGCAGTAACAGGACTTGAACCCAAGACATTATGCATTATAGTTACAGTACTGAACCACTAAGCCATGATAGCATTACAGTGGCACAGACACAGCAGGACAATTGTACACTAATGCAAACACAAAGCAATGCTGTATCATGCCCCTAATGAGGCAAATGGGTAACCTCACCCACATGCCTATGCAGACAGAGAACATCAGGCCAGGTGTTGTGATGTGGGTTGTGTAGGCTATGAAGTCGCAAGCTAATATATGTGGCAATTGACGCTAAGACCTGTAGTATACTAGTATGCCTCAAGCCAGTATGGTAGGCAACAGTACAGACTGTAATGGTGTCCTGTACATAGCAGTGCAGGCACAGCAAATGTGTATAAGTGTCAGGTGAAATCCACATCCTATGTACACCCACAGTAACAATCCGGTGTACCCACGGTTAGAAATTTACAAAGAATAGCTGTCCCCCCTGTATGTAGAAATGTTGATAGGTCTATGCAAAGTGTCTCATGGAAGCCCTGCAGGCACAGCATGATCCCTGTTGATCTATGACACAAAGGTGAACCCTGCTGTAAAAATACACCTTGATTTACCATACACATATGGTATAAATGTGTATCCTGTGTGTGCTCACACACTCCAACAAATGTAGTGGATTTCAATCTGCATCACACTGAAAGATCATACTGGGCATGCTCACACACTTAAACAAATGAAGCAAATGTCAGGCAGGAAGATACTGAAAGGTCATACTGGGTATGCTCACACACTTACGCTAAATATGGATGTGATGATAAGGGATCTATGGACAAACGTGTATAGTCATCTCTACTTCCAGAAACACATTCACAAAGTGGTCTGAAAATCCTGCTATGTGTACACACAAACTGCCAAGGTCTGTGCATGTAGGTCAAAGGAGGTTGCCACTACTCAGCAGTCATCAGACCTGTCAGAGACTACCACAACACACTTGTGAGGAATCTGACTAGGCACGTTCATCAACTAGAAAGAACAATGAAGAACCTTAACAAGAGGATTACTGGCCTCAAATAGTTGCCCCATGCAACAAGAATGAATGTAACCCAAGCTGTACTCAGTGGCATACTGACTACGCAGCAGATCTCTGCCCAACAGACAGGTCCATGTCATGGTTACACTCAGATCTGTTCAGAGTTACAGCTCAATGGCACTAAATGTACAGAGCCAACTGATACTGGCAACATTCTGGCAGATAGGATCAGTGTTAACTTTACTCCTCTCTCACCCATGAAAGAGCACATGTCTATAACGGAAGACTGCAAAGTTGCTGTCATCATGGCTGCACAGGCAAAAAACACTCTCCGAAGCCAGTATCACAGCAGCCATGGGACTAGATATCTTCCCAGGCTGTGTAGTATCTACTTCCCTGAAGTAAACATTAACATGGAGGTTCTGTGGCTACTGACATTTGCAGAGGACTGCAAACTTGGAGCCATCATTGCACACACTAAAGATGTGGACATCCTATCAAAGGGCCTCACTGAGACAGGTGGCTGTTGTCCAAGCCATGGGCTGTAGCTCAATGCCAAAAGGTGCATTATCATCACCTTTGTCAAAATCTCTGAAGCCAAGAACTGCAACATAGGTGGTAGTATACCTCACACTTTATGTGTGACAAGAGACCCTGGGCCATGGGTGGACAGTGGATACAACTATGATAAGCACATTCCCACAGTAGTCAGTAAACCCTCTTATGTGGCACACCTCATCACAAAATGTGTCTCATGCAAAATAAAAGAGGACATTATTCCCCTCTACTCACCACTCACTAGAACTATAAAAGAGTACAACACCACTGTTGCGATGTACCTCACAAGACAACTACAACAACTGGAAAGCCAGCAGCAATACCTCACAAAGAGCATTATTGGCCTGAAATACATGCCATACACAGACCATCGCAAAATGCTCCATCTGTGCTCCCTTGCATATCACCTACTCATAGATGTTCACTGAGTAACATCCAAAGCTATGTCAAACATGTAGCTGTTGGATATGATCCACGTAAAACACTCACAATCACCCTGACCTTAGGACCCAAGACCACGAGTGAAATACAAAAGGAAGAGGTGTAACCATTTACCTTATGGATATCCACACCTCCAGGTTACTGCCACAGCATGAGGCCTTGGAGACCATGCAAGTGCAACTAACATTGGGCAAAGCTGCCCATCAGATTGTAGCCTGCTACAGATCATGTACCTTGTCTCAGGAACCTCACTCAATATTCTGGAGAACAATGGCAAATATAAAGGTCATGTCAAACACCATTATATGAGGAGATTACAACTACCCAAACAATGAGTGGGTGAATTACTCATATACAATGTCCTTTGCCCAATGTGTCGTAGAGTTAAGAAACTCTAACACCCCGGAACAGCTGGTCAGCACGCCCACTAGAGGTGACAACATACTAGACATGATCATCACCAACATGGGGTACCAGTGTTCCACAACAGAGATAAATCTCTCGCTGGTAATATCAGATCATTAAGTAATCACACTGGACATCCACATCCCGCCCCCACACCCAGTTAATGAAACCACTGTGAAGACATTTTCAAAAGCGAATAGTACACTTCCCAAGACCAAAGTGGAAAGTCCCAAAGCCCTCTTGCTATAGGATAATGATATACAATCTGCCAAGTCATTTACAAGTGCATCCTATGAGCATCTACAGGGATGCATGGATTGAGACATCACAAATAAAAGCAAGATGCACTCCTCCAAAAATAAGAAAACAATCTGGTGGTCATTGCCCATAAATAAGCTAGACAACAGAAGGAGGAAACTAACACCTGATAGAGCTAACTTCATTAAAGGAAAGGCATCACTGATCATTATTAGGATGAAACAATGATCGCTCACTAAATAATCCAAGCACAGTTTCTAAAGGCAAACTGCCAAGGAATGTAAGAATAACAACCACAAAGCCTTCTGTAGCTATATCAGACATGTTGGTGTCAACTTCCAAATATGCTGTCAGCTACTGAAAAAAGTAATGAAATACACCAAACCAACTTTCATTGCCCACACCCAGGGGGGCAAGTGCAGTGTAAACTCACCCCCATCACCCCCAAAATGGCCTGTGTTTATCACAGAAGGATGCAGGAACACAGACGTCATGAACATGCATGTAAAGACAGTCCTCACCAAAGCTAAGAACATAGCATCAATGTGACTGTAAGTTGTCCCAGGCTGCATCTTACACTAGGCCCACAAGGAACTACACCCTCACCTACATTCACTGTCCATTCTCAAGCGTATCACAGGCTATGTACCCAAAGAATGGCATACACCAATAGTCATCCAGCTCCACAAAGGGTGTGCCAAAACAGAACCTGGAAACCATTGCCCAATATGTGTGCTCAGCCTGGTCTACAGAGCTATTGAGCAAATCATCATGGAACCCATACACTGAGACATTGGAAATCTCCAGACACTGGACTCTACACAACTTCACATTGTTAAAGGCATAGCCTGGCTCCCAAACCTAACTGACTTATTTAAAACAGTTACCATGAACATAGATGGAGGTGAAAGTAGTCCACACAGCCCACCTGGACCTCACTAAGGGCTTACCACACCATTTCCCACTCCATCATCATGGACAAGTGTACCAGCTTGAACATGAACAGCTATGTCACAGGATGGGTGGCCAAGTGGCTCACAGATCAAACACACATGTTCATAGTTGCAGGTGCCATGTCCAACTCTAAGCCAGTCACACATGGCATCACACAGGTTTTGGTCCTGGGACCCCACCTGTTCAGTCGATACTGCTCAGAGGTACAGGCAAGCACGGCAGGTGTAAGGCTGAACAGATTTGCAGATGACTGGAAACTGTGGTCAATAATTGACTGTACAGCTGACACAGACATCCTCCAGACGTATCTTACAGACACAGATACCTGGTGTCAAAACAATGCCCTCAAGCTGAATGGCAAAGAATGCATAGTCATCCACTTTGGGTAATACAAAGAGCACACAAATTACCACATAGGTGGTAATCCAGCATGTACAGAGAAAGTAATTATGGCCCTGGGGACACAGGTAGATAGTAAACTCACCTTTGATGATCACATGGCCAAAGTGTTTAGACATTCGTTCAATGTAGGCCAACTAATGTCACCTAATGTAACACACTTCGTATAGTCTGATGATGTCACCATCCTACAAATATACCTGTGGAAAAGAAATCCCACAGTAATAAGAATAGTGCGTCGTGTTAATGCATGCTCTTTGAGTATCATGAAGTGGTTGGGTAGGGGTTTGAATCATGCACTTGGCAGCTGTTTGTGGTTCCCTCGGGAAGGAACAACCTTTTAGGAGAGTAGTGGTAATCTAACCTTTGTCAAGTCTGATGATGTCAGCATCCTACAAGTACACCTGTGGAAAACAAAACTTTCACTAATCTGTATAGCGCGTCGTGTTAATATGTACTCCTCTAATGTCATTAAGTAGCTAGGTGGGGGCTTGAATCATGCATCGGGCAACTGTGTGTGTGTTCCCCTTGGAAAGAAACAACCTTTTAGGAGAGTAGTGAAACACCTCAAAAGTGGTAATCTAACCTTTGTCAAGTCTGATGATGTCAGCATCCTACAAGTATACCTGTGGAAAGTGCAACCTCCACTAATCTGTATAGCATGTTGTAGTAAGGTGTACTCCTCTAATATCATGAAATAGTTAGGTAGGGGTTTGAATCCTGCATTGGGCAACTGTGTGTGTTCTCCTGGAAAAAGAACAACCTTTTAGGAGAGTAGGGAAACACATCAAAAGTGGTAATCTAACCTTTGTCAAGTCTGATTATGTCAGCATCCTGCAAGTATACCTGTGGAAAATAAAGCTCCCACTAATCTGTATAGCATGTCGTGTTAATGTGTATGTCTCTAATATCATGAAGTAATTAGGTAGGGGTTTGAATCCTGCACTGAGAAACTGTGTGTGGGTTTGTGTGTGTTCCTCTTGGGAAGAAACAACCCTCTAGGAGAATAGTAAAAAACCTCAAAAGTGGTAATGTAACCTTTGTCAAGTCTGATGATATCAGCATCCTTCAAATATACCTGTGGAAAAAAATGATATCAGTAATCCGTATAGCGCATCATGTTAATGCTTACTCCTCTAATATCATGAAGTAGTTAGGTAGGGATTTAAATCCTGCACCAGGTAACTGTGTGTGTGCTCACTTTGGGAAGGCACAACCCTTTAGGAGAGTAGTGAAACACTCAAAAGTGGTAATGTAAACTTTGTCAAGTCTGATGATGTCATTATCCTACAAATATACCTGTGGAAAAGAAAACTGACAGTAATGTGCATAGCGTGTTGTGTTAATGCATACTTCTCTAGTATCATGCAGTAATTAGGTAGGGGATTGAATCCTGCCCTTGGTAAGTGTGTGACACTGTTGGTCAATATGTTGTGGGTTTTGCTTTTACCACTGTATGACATATCAGTATGCATTGCACATGTGAGCTAGCTGTGTGTCAAATACATATCTGTACATATCTGTACATGTTACCTCAATGATTGCATGTGTGGGAACCCTGCTTTCTCCAAAAACACAGCTGTCATCCTTGCCAGACTGTGCTGCTGCTTCCCAGACCTTAGGTCACATCTGTATGCTTGTGACAAGGCCAGCCACTGCAGTGATCCCTGACCTAGGTCATCTGTGTCACACAAAGTCATTACGATTCCTATTGGAATGTGTGAGTGAGGGTCTATGGCTGAGGTATATGTCAGACCTGTTCAAATGCAGCAAAGTGTGTCCATGATGACTATTCATAGGTGTAGAACAAACTGTGGATATGCATGCAGACCCCTTATTGCTTATGTGATCCACCAATGGATTCCAGAATACCTTTGGAAATGTGATTAACAAAGGAGAGATAACATAACACTTGATTGCATGTACACATCGGTACCTGTTCATCATGCTAGTGGCTACTACCTATGTGGTACTGTGGGGATAATATGTTCCTTATAGGTGGATGACAATGCTTAGTTTGGCTTATAGCTTTACAGCATGGGTTTGACAACAGGCATCTGTCTGTATGATACCCTTGTGGAGTATGTGTGTCATCTGGATAATGCATTATAAGCCACAGTATACATTACCAGACATGGACGGACATATCCCCACTGTGATTGCTTGTACCTAAGAGAGGTATATGACAAACAGGAGTGGTCTCAGTAATGGGTGCAGGTGAATACCTGTGGTTACTGGCATTGTATAGTACCTGAAGGTTCCAAATGTTCCTGTGTGTCCTACATTTGTGTGTCGGTTGTCAAGACATCATCTAACGATTGGTTATGGTCAGGCTGTTAAAGTGATGTATACCACCAGAATGCAAAACAATGATAGATAGTAACAGTATCACCCACAGCACAGTGTCAAACCATGTCATACACACATGTGTAGTCAGGTGCTGGAATGTGTGCAGTACAATGCATACTGGCCACCAATAGAAACTATGGAGTGTTACTGTGTAATACAGAGCATGTCACCCTGGTCATGTGTCCACTATGCACGTACATGCAGACAGTGCACCTCCACCATGTTCACAACTGTACACCTGCAAATCTGTGCTACACACATCCCACACATGCTGCCAATACTGCACACATCAGCCAAGTGGCACGTGGCCAGACAATACACAATTGGAACCAACACTGGTGTAAACAACACTACAATAACAATCATAGCTTTAATGCATCATGCCTGCTCAGCTACACCTTCAAGCATATCATTACACTCTACAGCTGACAACATGCTAACATTGCTTTACTGCTATATAGACACCCTGTGCATCAGCACCATGGTAGCCTGTTCCTGCATCAATGTTAAAGATGACAGGAGGCGGCACAGGTTTCATCATATGCACAGTGTGTGTTGCTGGTTCGCCAGAGGCCTACAGTGAGCCATCCAATTGATATGTATATGTGTGTGTGTGTGTGTGTGTGTGTGTGTGTGAGGGGCAAGAATACTGTAATAGGCCAATGTTGTTGTAATGTGCGTGGGTATGTGTTAGCCCTAGGTGTCTGGAGTATGTGTGTGTGTGCAAGCACACAGTTCCACCATGTGGCTGCTATATATGGGTATTTGTGGGACAGCCACAGACTGTACCTACAAGGCTTTACAGATCACCATCTCTGGCCACAGATACGGTACCTGTGCCTGGCAGGGGTGCTACTGACACTATCTGGTACTAAGCCAGACTGGATACTATTCCCAGAGGTGGATGGATGCACACTGGACACAGGTCCCTGCTGGGACTGTCCAGAGTCACGTGCACGTGGTCTTCTAGGGCATTCTATGGACAGCCCACCCCCAACATTGCTGGGGCTGGTACTGGTACTACGGGAGTGGCTGTGGCTTGAGGGACGTCCATGGTGACTGCCAGCTGCTGATGTTGCTGGCATACATCTATGTTGACGTCTCAACCATCCCGCACTGTCCTGACACATGGACATGACATTGCGGAGGATATCTAATGTCTCTCCACAACGTCTATCAGTGACCTCGGTGTAATGTCGGATGGCACCTAATAGGTCATGGATACTGTCGATGACAGCGGTGTTATGGGCCCTCTTTGCCCTTAGTCCCTGTCTGGTGTATGGTTCCATATGTGTCTGTGCCTCCATGACAGCCTGGAACATGTGTGACGTTGTGAGACCTGTGGCACATCTGCCAGTGGCATGATTAGCAGCAGTGCTCCTAGGAGAACCCCTGGACATCTGCCTATGTGGTACCCTTCCAGACATCTGGGTATGGCTGTTGTGTTGGGATGCATGTGCCATGGATACCACACTGTCATGGCCAATTCCAACAGTACGCTGTCCCTCAGCTATGGGTATTGGTGATGGATGTATTGGCAGTATGACTGTATGCATGGATGGGGTGGACAGCTGTGTACTGTCAATTGGTGGACCAATGACAGACCCTGGCAAGCATGCCTGTGCTGCAACACACCTATCTTCATTATCACTATGTGGCTCAGTGACATCAGTTTCCCTGCTGCAGTGAACCAGCCCTAACACAGCACCTGTCGGTGGGAGACAGGAAACACACTTTATGACCTGTACATGATGTTGGCACAAATGCACACATGCGCACATGAACACATGAACACATGCACACATGCACACATGAACACATGAACACATGCACACATGCACAGATGCACACATGAACACATGAACACATGCACACATGCACACATGCACACTTGCACACATGAACACATGAACACATGCACACACGCACACAAATATACTCCTCACTACAGCAGATACCCACACACACCACCAGCAATCCAAAGCATACTTACTAGTGGTTGAAGGTGGGTTACAGTATCACAAGGCAAACAATCATATCACTCATGTCAGCATGCAGAAAGTTTGTTGCTCAAGACCATGCAGTGCGAGTGTAGACAGCCCGTGTTAATAACACTATACATGGCTTTGATACATGTGTGCTGTTGTTCAGTGATTGGCCTCAGAGCCACTCGTTACATGGGTTTGTAAGGTGCCCAATATGGAGCATTGACTAACATGAATGTGTTATGTGTTGAAGAGTGTCGCACAGCCCAATGATAGGCCTCTACCCCTCAGGTATATTATGTGTGCTGTGTCGATGACATGTGGGATACTGAAGTGTGACCTTACAGCGGGCGTCTGGATATGCTATGTGTAGCATGTTAAGGTGTACTGCACATGACAAAGTTGTGTATGCTGTGTACATGTGTATCAACTACTCTTCATAAACATCTACTACATGCCAGCAAATACATATGTGCTACATACCTTTCCTTTGCATTGCTCTGTTCCATCTGTTTTTAAAGGAAATATTTTTTTTTATTTATTTATTTTTTCTCTGTTGCTGTTGCTCTTTCTTTTTCTGTGTCTCTGTTTCTGTCTCTTTGTCTTTGTCTGTGTCTGTATCTGTGTCTCTGCCTCTGTCTCTGTCTCTGTCTCTCTCTCACTCTCACTCACTCTCTCTGTCTTGCTGCAATGAGATTATTGCATGTGTGGACAGCAAGTACAGCCTGCTTTTCTAGGTATCTGCACATGTGCATGTGACGGCCTCTGCACCAATTGGTGCCCACCATTTACTAATTGCATGCAGCCTGCTGTGTGGTAATTGCAGTACTCACTGTCATAACAGTCCACTGCTATAAAGTGCTAGGTTAGGTAGGCATAGCCCTTTCAGCTTTCCAAAGTGGGGCCCATGCTTGTTTGCTGTGGACACCGTTGTGTCAGTCAGAAGGTTGGTATACTTCTTATCTCTGAAGCTGGGGTTGTAGCCAGGATTTGCATGTTGTACTCAAACCTGAATGTTGCTGCTTCTAGTACACACTTGTCAGTGTAGAATTTTACTCACCCCTCCAAATGCTTACACAAGATACACGGAAGTATGTACTTTCTTTTCTAATTAGACAATTAACTGCCATACAAAAGTAATTATTGCAATGTATTCCTCTGGCACATGAACTGTTTGTGAACTACTATACTGTAAATATTAATTACCTCACTTCTGAACAGTTTGTTGTTTATTTGTGTTGACATTAGCACAGGCTGCTCAAGACAACTGGGCACATTTCAGTACTGAGTATGCCTACCTACATCCTTGGTAGAGCCTGAATACACAGGTATATTGTTCTTTTAGGTAGGGGTGCAGAAGTACAGAGAGCATTATATATTATTATGTGATGTTTATCTTGCTGAACATACAGGGTTGCTGTGTCCCTGTTAGTCTAACAAGGCAAGTAGTCTGTCTGCGTAGCTCCCACTTGTGGACATATCCAGATGGTAACCAGAGGTTAGCCTATTATTCTTTGTCTGTGCACCACACCAGTCTTTTCCGTACTGGAACAATGGCATTGTCACAGTTGGTTGCTAACAGTACATGGCTACATCCTTTGATATTTCTGTGTTGTACTCCTACATAAGGGCATGCTTGTGGGACTTGTTCCAAAGCTATTTGTAGAGTGTGTAACAGCAGAAAAGCTGAAATGCCTGTATGTTTCTGCCTCTGCCAGGCCTCTGATACACTCAGGTATATATTTGACCAGCCTCAGGGAAAGGTACATGTAAGTGGGGTACACCTGTAACATATTACAGACATTAAGTTGAGACTGTGAGAGAATCAGAGCATATGTATTAGTGCACCTTTTCTGACGTGCATGCAGTGTGTACTCTTACTTATTGACATTATTCATTAAGTGTAATTCCCCACTTTTCAGCCTACCATCAGTACTTTTCAGAGGGATTCTGAGGGACAAAGCTAACATTTGTTTACGAATCAGGGACATCCCTGAAAAGCAGTCACAGTTGGGAAGTATGGCCTCTGCCCTATTCAAATATGCCAGTGTTTATCCTGCTCTGATACTGTGTGGGGTTTGTAAAGTGCTACTGTAACATTATTTCCTGCTAGAATGGCTGGTTCCCTTTTCACAGTCATGTCATGCAATTCCACAACAACTGCTGGTAAAGATCCACAGAACACGATTTGTGTTATGACATTCCTATTTTCCCTTTACATTCACTCATAATGCATGATATATTTATTACAGCACCAACTTGTTGTATATGTGCTGTGGCCTAGTGGTACTTCATGCAGTATAGTGTGTCCAAGGTCTGGGGTTCGAGACTGATAGAGGTGTTTTATTTTGCTGCTCAGGAGAACAAGGGCCCTGCCATGCAGAGTGAGTAAGGCACTTTTAAGCAGTTGTAAGCGGGTTTGCGTGGGTTTGCGTGACGCTTAGCAATACTTAGCTAAGCGCACACGTGCGCACACTCGCTCAAACCCGCTAACTACTGCTTAAAAGTGCTAACTCCCTCTAACCCCCGCGCTAATTTCTTTGAAAGAAAAGAAAATGGGGAGATAGGAAAGTGGTGAAAAATGGGGCACAAAGGGGGAAAGACAGTAGGGAAACCAGCTTGGGGATGTGCAGGACAGGTGTAGGGAAGGTCTATAGCTGCCCATTTCTTTACCAGCAACAGCTGTGCATATGTTAGTAATTTGGAGTGAAATCTGAAACCTTCCACTTCTGAGAGAGGGGTGAGGACAACAAAGTATGTTGTACTGCCAGTTATAGTTATCGGTTTACATGTCCAGTGGACATGTGTGCGAAATGGGCAGCTATGTATGGAGCGTATTTTTTTTTGTGGGAACAGATTGCCCTTTCTTTTTTTTTTAGCTGAGAGTGGAATGTGAGGTAGAGGAAGTAGGTATATTTGGGGAGGTAGGTTGGGGAGGTAAACAGACAAGGCAAACAAGACACATACAGGGGCGGAATGTGACACATGGGGTGGGTGAACACAATTGACGGAGAAGGATGTTTGGAAATCTCAAGCCCATGAGCCCACAGATGGTAACAGTGGAACTGAGATCCCCACTCATGGGCAGTCACCACTGCACCTTCACAGCCCCAAGGGTGGCTATGCTGGGGGCTGTGTGGGAGGAGCAGGCTCATCCGTGAGTCATGCCACTCTCGCCTCAATCTGGCATAGGGGATCAGCGACTGAATGCTGGATCTCCCTACACACCACAGCCCAGACCCTTCGGAGGGTGACAGGTGGCCCTTCTCCACCCATGCTTGCACGGGGGGGATGAGCCCCATCCCCTGCAGTACTTCCACCTGAGGGTGGCACAGGATCAATGGAGGAGGAGAGCCCAGACTGGGCACTGGACCTGATAGTGTCAAGTGCAATTGCCAGCTGAGGATGGCCAGGTGGGTCCGCTGGGACCGGCCTTCCCATACGTTCTGTGTTTAGGTGTGTTTAATTGCAACATAGACAACAGCATTCCAAATTAGTTGTAACAGCATGTAGTAATATTCCCATTAACCCAACACACCAGGGTTCCAACAACTGAACAGCAAGCATAACACATGCATATATTGAACGACAGTGGACATTCCAACAGCATGCAGGGATGATTGGTGGCAACAGGCCACCAAGATTGTGGTGTTTGAACAGGGCACATGCATCAAAGTAAATGCAGATATTTATAGAATAGGCCATATGTCCCAACAAATATTTTGAGATTAGACATACCCATTGAGGTGTGGAATTGCATTGTTTATGCACATACAGTAGGGTGTAAAAAGATACCTCCATTACCATCTTATAAGTACTTTTAGTCTACACTACATTCCTATTGACTGCAGGTGTATATCCCCTACATGTATTATTACACTAGGCAACGTGCATTAGGTTGTGTAATGGGTTTGGCTAGTTCATTATATACCTGACCTATATCTGACATACTAACTGTCCAAGATGCAGATGTTACTGCTACATAATTATATATTTTATTTATATTTATATATCTACATATCTGGATGTGTTCACGTGACATTTTCAGTTATATTTCTACAGAAACCTACATTTCATGTAGCACACTCACATTTCTGGGGAACACATTAACAAGCTACTCATGTGCCAGATTTACCTATGCATGCCAGCCATTAACCAGCTGTTGAGGACTGTATATATGCTTCACAGCTACTGGCACTTCCTTCATCCACTTTATATGGGACTGCCCAACTGTGGGTTGACAGCACTTAATACAATAGTACTATTTATATAATGCAAGGGTACAACAACATTTCAAAGTAAGTGACACAGACACACTCCAAGTAGTATACCTTTATTAATTACATTACACACTTTTCTACATGCTCTCTCATTTATTTGATATTACAGTGCATACACAAGACTTATTCAAGACATATTATACCTTTATTAATAGGTTACAATACTCTTTTTCAGGCTCACTCACTTATTTTATATAACAGTACATGCAGAGATATTATTCCAGACTTATTTTACCTTTATTAATGGGTTATTACACTCTTTTTCCGGCTGTCTGACTTATTTTATATAACAGTACATGCAGAGAAATTATTCAGGGCATTTTATGGCTTTATTATTGGGCTACAACACTTTTTTTCAGGCTCTCTCACCTATTTTATATAACAATACATGCAGAATAATTACTAACCTGCCTGGTGGCACAGCCTTAGCAGCCTATCTGCATAGGCTTGCTGATTCGTAGCACAGACACCTGCAGCTGTGAAGTAAATGAAGGGATATTGAGACATACCTATCCATTATATAGACTAAATTAGCATGTCTTGCATACTTCATTCCATGGCTACCTACTCAGTAGTGGGGCATCTTGCATGTCCCGGGCCTCCTGTATCCATCGGTTCAGTAGGTCCTGCTTCCGTCTCTTCAGGTCTGCATGGTGGTAACGGACCTGCTCACCAGTCTGAGGGATGCCTGTGGCACTGGTGAGATCATGAGCTAACCGGTTCCAAGCCTCTGCTTTGCACTCTGTCCTTTGGAACTGGCCCTGCAGGAGTCTTGACTCTTGACGGTGGACAAGGAGCCAAACCATGTATTTTGACTCCTCGATGCCCCAGCGTTGCGCTCGAAAGTGAGTACCCTCTCCAGCACCAGCCATTCTGACTGCAGATGGGAACTCCAATCAGTTATGGCGAGTATTCCCACCTATGGAGCTTAAATATGCCGCATTTCCCGCACTTTTTTGTGATTGGCCGTTTTTGAAAATTCTCGGCTGACTGCAGACCTGCTTAGCAATGGTTAATCTTCCATTTATAAGTATATGTATGTTAACAGTGCATGCTTATCCTAAGCTGTCATGGCTTACTGGTTCAGTTCTTTGATTATGATGTGCAGTGTCCCGGGGTCGAACCTTGTCATAGCTTTTTATTTTACTACTGTCCAGACAGGCTAGGGGTTGTGTCTGTGTTTAGGCCACTTTGCACTACGTTGCTCCACATTGCCCAATGGTGCACTGGTTAGCATGGCGCGCAGCTCCGCGCAAAGGTATTGTGCTAGCTAAAGCGCTGGTTAGCTGTACGCAACAATATTGCGCTAGGTAAAACCTTACTTATCTATGGGCAATTTTATTGCGCTAGGTAATACCCTGCTTAGCTATGGGCAATTATATTGCACTAGGTAAAACGCTGATTAGCTATGGGCAGTTATATGTCAATATCCTCAATGCTG
Organism: Protopterus annectens; assembly: GCF_019279795.1. NCBI lineage: Eukaryota > Metazoa > Chordata > Ceratodontiformes > Protopteridae > Protopterus > Protopterus annectens. The sequence goes on from NC_056728.1 coordinate 180,135,776, forward strand.
CTCACTTTCTTATCTTTATATGTATACATTTTGTTCACTAATACATAAGCCATTTCAATGCTTTTTAATAAAATTTAATTCATATATGTCAGGAATTATTTTATATACTAATTTAAAACATAAAACAGACAGGGGAGTGGTGGGACTAGTACTGGGAATGCCTCCTCTTTGGGCGAATGCTCTACCACTATGCTATTGCTATCTGGCTTGAGCTGTATAAACATTTCTTATTATGCTCTTCGATGTCGAAATTGCTAACTGCAGCTAAGCAATGGGCACACCCATGCAAACATGCACAAATACGGGCAGCTATATCGGGAATTAGAAAAAAAAATTAGTTTACATTTTACATTTACAAAGGGGTTTAGTATGTGGGGATGTGTACTGTTTGCTATGTGTACATTTCAGCGGACTCGCTCATTGCATTTGTCTTTTTCACTTTATATGGTTGCAGGGGTGTGGATATTTGGACTGCTCAGCAGTCCAACACGCCCCCTGCAGTCTTACATGCTCCGTGTAAGCTTTCCAGTTGAGTCAGCGCCCCCATGCATATGCATGATGCCCTGACGTCGTAGTCTTAAACAGCAGTCCCCGAGTAAGACTTGGTTTGTCTTACTCAGAGGATTACAGAATCCCGGCCATTATCTGTTTCAACCCTTGTGTTTCCAACCTTTAAGACTATTCCTTTCTTCCACATAAATAGAAGACATTTCCTCCTTTAGCTGGTATGTCTGCAAATTAATCAGTATAGCCTTATCTGCTTTCTCAGTCTCGAAGTATATTTACCTTATGAGCTCTTTTTGTTTTAATATCAACATTAGAATATTCAGTCTATTTCATGAAGCATTGTCCTATAAAGCCTTTGCAGTCTTGTTTTAAGTTCTTATAAGGATACCAAGTCTAGGTGGTAAGCCACATTACAGATGGAAGAATGATGTGAAACACAAAGCTTGCAAACTAGAAAGAATTTTAATAAGAACAAATTTAACAACACATAAAATCAGTTCCTTATAAAGTCATCAGCTTAATCATGTTGCAAACTGTACAAAGGACCCTCATTCAAATACTAACAATTGCAGCTGCTCAGCCAAAGCAGTCTGAATCAATCAATACATTCAAGCACTGATACCAACAATTCAAGCCAGGATATCAAGTAGGCAGTTTAGAAAGTAAATCAGAAGGGTCAATTAACTAAGCATGTGGCATTGGTTTATAGACAAGTCATACCTGCTGACACATAATGATAGTTTAAGCCAGGACTTTCTGAAATGTTGTGGCTGTTGACATTAACTAAAATAGCATTTGATTTCCCAACTTGTCTGAAACATCAGAACAAAACATATTTTGCCTTTCATTGCCTTCTTAACTTCCCTATATTCATAGTACATTCTGCACAACACAAATACTTCCTCTCAAATAACACACTCCCCTGGATTTACTATTCTTCTATGCAGGACTAACTTAATCCTGCATGGAAGCTGCCATTTAGGAACAGGACGGCAGCGCACTATGCATATTAATGAAGGTGCGCTGCCTGAGCTCCTAATCCTACATGAAGCATGTAAAAGTGCAGGGGGCATGTCGGAGAGCAGAGCTCTCAGAATATACATGCACCTGCAATGAAGAACAGCAGAAAGCCCTAAAAGAATGAACGAGACTGCTCATAGGTGTATGCATACCCCCAGCAGCATCCCCCACATGTACAAGAGCAATAGTTAACACAAAAAATATAAAGATACTTTTTTTTTATGAAACAGATTAAATTTAACCATAGGTGCACGGGTTTGCCCATCGCTTAGCTATGGTTAATGCAGTTTAAATGGCAGAAGAGGATAAAAAGCAAGATATATGCAAATGAAGCAGTATAACAATAGTGTAGTGGGCAGAGCATTCTCCTTACGAACAGGCATTTCTGGCTCAAGTCCCACTGCAACACATTCCATTTTCCGTGTCAAATCCAGTTATGGCAAATATTTTCAGTCGGATAGCCTACTAAACAACATATATTTGTGAACTGGAGTACTGCATTAAATGCAGATGTGAGGTGTCAGTGTCATAATGTTGCAAAGTCCAAAGATAATCACATGTGCCCCATACAGTATATGTACACAGGAATCAGGGATACAAATGGAAGGTAAACTGTAATGAATGATAACTCCATACAGCTACCAAATCCCCCACCTTCTCAAGAACCATTAAACATTACTGTCTAAATGACTGCAGTGGTAAGCGGGAGTAAGCACTAGTAAGCAAGTGTAAGCACTATTAAGAAGTAGTAAGCGGGAGTAAGCATATGTAAGCACCAGTAAGTGGGTTTAACCCTGTTTGCATGGAGGTAAGCAATGCGCACACAGGTTAAGCAATATGGAAGCTAACTCTCTGTAAGCATCTTTAACTGAAGGTTAGCAGTGCTTACCCTCGCACAAACCCATGCAAACCTGCTTACAAGTGCTTAAAAGTGCCTTAATCACTCTGTATCCAACAGCCGCTGTTCTGCCCAGCAACAAACTAAGCAGCCTTGCAGGTCTTGAACCCAGGACCCTGTACACTATAGTCACAGTAGTTAACCACCAAGCCATCACAGCAGTGCATAAGAATGAGGTATCACCAAACAAATCTTCATTATAGTAAAATCAAACTGAACATATGAAAGAAATCAGTATACAGTCATATGTTCTATATCCTACTACATAACATAAATATGTGAACTGGAGTACAGAAGTAAGCCCAGATGTGAGGTGTAATTGTGATAAAGTGTTGAAGTCCCCTATTAAACACAAGGACCACATACAGTGTACGTACACATGAATCATGGATACCAGACATATATATATAACATGTAATGAATAATAAATAAATGCCATAAAGCAAATATAATGCAAAATAAATATTAAGCAATGCTAAGCATTGCACAGGCCAGCTTAGCAGGTGTAAGCAATGTGTAGGCCAGCTAACTCAATTTGCCCAGTGGTATACCCCTTTAAATAATGCTAACCTTACGTAAGCAGGTTTGCCCATAGCTTAGCCTTTTCAAAACCATCCAGTCGTGGCAAAGTGTGGGAAATCAGCCCTACTTAAACCCAACAGGTGGGAATACATCTTATAACTGGTTGTATCTTCCCCTGGCGGGCACTATGTCAGGAATGGAAGAGGGAGTGCACTTTCATGTACAGCTCTGGGGCATCCAGGAGTCCAGAGTCATGACAGGACTCCTTATCAAAGACCATGAGCAGAGACTGCTGCAGGGCCAGTACCAGGGTTCCCAATATAAAACAGAAGCCTGGGACCATCTCGCCTGTGACTTTACCAGTGCCACTGGCATACCCTAAACTGGTGAGCAGGTCAGGCATCACTATGCTGACCTGAAGTAGTGAAAGGGGGATCTCTTGGATCAGTGGATCCAAGAGGCTAGGATGGCAGGGGTGGTCTCAGCTGTGTGTAAGTATCACTCCACTACCTATTTAATAATTGCCAGCTCATGTATATTATGAATAGGTATGGCTAAATATTCCTCTTATGTCCTTCACAGCAGCAATTGAACGGGCCGCGAAACAAGAGGCACATGGATGTCACCTGGAGAGTTTGAGATGTGAGGCAGGTTAGTAATACTCTTGCATGTACTGTCATCGGAAATAAATCTAAAAGTATTAGTAAGTTAATTGCCAGTATAAAACCTGTATTGTTTAATGCAAGCACTGCATACACCAGAGAATATGGCAGGAAGAGTCTCTTATAGTTTGTATGTAAATAAAAGCATAATAGCCTGACAATAAAGGTCTCACTGCTGGACTACATGTGTTTACTTTAGTATCATATGGTAATGTAGATTTGCAATCACTTAATAGTACTGTTGTATTAAGCACTGTTACCCACACTGTGCAACATAAATCAAATGTGTGGGAATGTCTGTATATGACTGGTGTAATCCCCAGAGGTTATTTAGTACAACTGAGAGACACATAGACAGAAAACAGTGAAAAGACAGACAGCAAAATCCAAATAGCACAAGCTACTGAGATGTGAACTGTTGTATTTTTAGCACACATCAGCCATGGTTCAAATCCTGGGAGTGGTAATGGTCTCCATACAGAATCATATCCCACAACTGTACAGATATGTCCAGAATGTCCAGTAAATTGGGCCATATCTGCTGCCTGTCACTCTGTCTTCCTGGGAAATCATTGGGATGATCCCAGATGTATAGGCATCAGACAAGAAATACAACTATTTGTCACACATCTATAAGAACAAACCAGTCACTCTAGCAACTCCCCAAACTGTTATGAGAGTAATAAGCCAAGTATGTCCTATCTACACCCCCATTTGTCAAGCTGTGACCAGAGTGTGTACAGTAAGAGTGAGATGTATGTGCATAATAGTAATGTGGAATCTGGTACTTTGTGTGGCAACATTCAAGAAGTGCTAACAAACATTACTCCCACAGGTCTGTCAGATACAAACACTGTGCCCATAAATAAAATAATGATACCCTGTACTGGTACTGTTTACTTTGTGTTGCACTGTGAGTGATGCAGTTGCTCTGAATAATAAGGTATTACTCATCACTGTCACCCACACTGTGCTACATAATATAACTGTCTAGGAAATCCTGTAAAAGAGTGTTGTAATACAAGGTCAGAATGTAAAACCACAGGAAAATTATAAGACAGAAATCAGATAGAAGATATACAGCAATATCTGTATAGCACACACAACTGTGATGGACAGTGTTTTAGTTTTAGCAGACACAGCCGTGGTCTGAATCCTGGGTGTGGAAGTAGGCTACATACAGAATCATACCCCACAACTTTACAGATAAGTCCAGAATGTCCAGTATATTGGCTCATATCTGCTACTTATCACACTGTCGCCCTGGGAAATCAGTGGGATGATCCCAGATGTTTAGGCAGCAAACAGGAAATACAACTGATTGTCACACATCTATAAGAACTAATCTGTCAAACTATCAACTTCCCAAAATGTTATGAGAGTAGTAAGCCACGTATGTCTGTCCCATCTGCACCCCCATATTGTCAAGCTATGACCAGAGTGTGTACAGTAACAGAGTGAGATGTATGTGCATAATACAAATGTGAAATCTGGTACTTTGTGTGGCAACATTCAGGTAGTGCTAAAAAACATTGCTCCCACAGGTACGTCATATACTTACACTGTGCCGAAAAATAAAAGCTTGATACGCTGCACTGGTACTGTATACTCTGGTATTGTATGGCACTGTGAGTGTTGCAGTTGCTCTGAATAATAAGGTACCACTGATCACTGTCACCCACACTGTGCTACATAATATAAATGTCTAGGAAATCCTGTATAAGAGTATTGTAAGTCACTAAAGGTTGAAGAGGGCAATAGTCTACACATGTCTCAGTTCACCTACATGTGGTCAAGACATGTCTGTGCAAAAAGAGATGGACAGGTATGTGCATAACATCAACCTGGAATATGGAAGTATGTGTAGAAACAGTGTTAACAAACAATTCGTCCACAGGTATACCAGGTAAGAGGTGTATACTACAGGTAAAACCAGTCCATGTATATAGTTGTCGACAGCCATATCACTGTCCAAACTAAGGCAATAGGATAAGTATTGTATTGTAATACTTGTAAGGTACAGAAAACAGCACTGACTAGGAAAGTAATGCGAACTACAAGAGTATACTAGTTGTTAGTTGACATCTTTCTCCCCCCACCATATCTCCAACAGTGCACTAAATACCCACATCAACTGGTACGTGATGACTCCACTGTAATGTTGGGACATATGTCCTATTGTTTGATAATTATATAAATCTGTTATTATGCATGTGCTATGTTGAAATACTCCAGCATTGGTGGCATGGTGCCATCAATGTACCTGCATGCTGTTGTTATTACCACTGTGGTCCCATATATGCATGTGTTCAGTTTGCTATGCAACTGTTTAATATCTGGTGTCTGGGTTAATGGGAATATCTATGCATGCTGTTATACCTATTCCTGGAATGTGTTGACTATTACCAACTCACATATGTTGGTAAACCATAAACACCATAGCACATATGGAACGCGGGTCCCAGCGGACCCACCTGTCCCACCTCAGCTGGCCATGGCACTGGGCACCAGCACGTCTGGGGCCCAACCCGGGACCTCATTGTCCATTGGTCCTGCACCACCTTCGGGTGGAACCACCTCAGGGGATAGGGCTCTCCCCCCCTGGGAGTGGATGCAGACAGGAACCTGGCACCTGTTGCCAGGTCTGGGTTGTGGTGCTTAGTGAGCTCAGTCAGCAGTTTGGAGATCTGCTATGCCAGCTCAAGGGCTGCATGTCATGACTAGAGTCTGACTCGGCCTCCAGCACAGCCACCTTCGGGGCTGTAAAGGTGCAGTGATGACTGCCCATGGGTGGGGACCTCAGTCCCACTATTTTCACTAGGGAGCTCATGGGCTTCCAATTTACCAACACCCCTCCCCATCAAGGTGTTTACCCCCCACATGTGTCATATACCACCCCTGTATGCATCTTGTTTCACTTGTCTGTTAACCTACCTAACCTACCTCCCCAAATATACCTACTATCCCTCCCCAACATCCCACTCTCACCTGAAAAAAAAAGGGCAATCTGTTCCCAAAACAAAATATCACCCAATACATAGCTGTCCATTTCGCACACGTGTCCACTGGACATGTAATGTGGTCTAACTGGCATCACAACATATTATTGTTGTCCTCACCCCTCTCTCAGGGGTTTGAGTGTCCAAATCTACATCCAAATTCAGTGTATATGCACAGCTGTTGCTGTAGAAAAAATGAGCAGCTATGGACCTTCCCTACACCCTCCTGCACATCCCTAGCTATATTCCTTACTGTCTTTCCCTCTTTGTGGCCCCCTTTCTCACCACTTTCCTATCAACCCTTTTTTCTTTTCTTTTAAAGAAATTAGCATGGTGGTAAGCGGGAGTAATCACTTTCATGCAGTAGTAAATGGGTTTAAGCCTGTTTGCACAGGGGTAAGCAATGCCTACACATGTTAAGCAAATGAGAAGATAACTGAGTATAAGAAACAGTACCCGTAAATTCGCAGTGCTTACTTCCACGCAAACCTGCACAAACCCACTTACAACTGCTTAAAAGTGCCTTAATCACTCTGAATCCAATGGCCCTTGTTCTGCTCAGCAACAAAATAAGCAGTCTTTGCAGGGCTTGACCCCAGGACTCAGCACACCATAACCAAATTGATTTACCACTAAGCCATGTTAGATATACATAAGCCTGATGTTTTCACAAGCATATCATCGAGCACAGTTATTCAGCAGTACAGGAAATGCATTTAAACATGTAGATTAATGTGTGTGTATATATATTTATATCTAAATAGATATAACATATCTATATATGTATATACATACATATACCCACGCAAGCACACTTACAACTGCTTGAAAGTGCCTTAATCACTGTGTATCCAATGGCCCTTGTTCTGCCCAGCAACAAAATAAACAGCCTTTGCATGGCTCAAACCTAGGACCCTGCACACCATAGCTAAAGTGATTTACTACTAAGCCATGTCAGATGTACATAACCTTGATGCTTTCACAAACATATCATCAAGCACAGTCATTCAACAGTACAGGAAATGTATTTAAACATGTAGATGTATGTGTGTGTGTGTGTGTGTGTGTGTATATGTATATATATATATATATATATATATATATATATATATATATATATAAATATATATATATATATATATATATATATATATATATATATATATATATACATATATATATATATATATATATATGTCTAAATAGATATAACATATCTGTATATATATATATTTATATATGTATATATATATATATATATATATATATATATATATATATATACACACACACACACACACACACACACACACACATATATATATATATATATATATATATATAAAAATATATAAACATATATATATATATATATATATACATCAAGCATAAATATATTTCTATATAGGTATATACAGACATACATCAATAGATATGAAAGAGAACATAACAAAAACATACATGTCTACATGCACCATTAGTGGGGGTGAGGGGGCCCAAACAACATACGTCTTGTATGTATAGATATCCCCCACACACAGCCAAACACGTCTGCCCTGCATTACAATACCACCTGTTGCAAATCCCATAACCAGGACCTGACACAACATGGGCACAAGATGTTAACAGTACTCCATCCCACCTGTCTGATATCAAGCTGGCATCAGTAACATATCATGCGGTACAGTCTGGCTACCATGGGGAATGTACAATGTGGAAGCAGTCAACCTTCCTAAGGTACATATACACAGACACATATATGCTGATACATATATATGTATATATATATATATATATATATATATATATATATATATATATATATATATATATATATATATATATATATATATATATATATATATATATATATATATATATATATATATATATATATATATATATATATATATATATATATGTGTGTATCTACACATATACTCACAGAGATATGTATAGGATGATACATATGTAGAAAATGCAGACAATACGGAACAGCCACTATGCCTACAGTTGCCACCTGACCAGCTGGACACTGTATGAGCCACCCATACAAATGACAATTATTGCCTGCAACATATACCTACAGAAAGGTCAAAGGATATAACACCACACACATGTTTGCATACATGGGAAAGCTTTATTTGTGTACTATTACAGTTGTATATGCCATGTTATATAGCTGTTTAGACTCTGACAAACATATGAACACAGTAATGCAACTGTGAAACAGTTATATTAATAAAGAAGTCTGTAAAGGTTGACATATGTTGCTGTCCAGGCCAAGGCCTTCAAGTAGTACAATAGTAAAGATAGACTGGGCCACAGGATAACACTCAATCAACAGTAAGTAATGCAGATGTATAGTCCAGCAGCCTCTAATTACACTCTGTACACAATCTCTACGGGGTAAAGACCTCAGTTGACACAATGGGATGTATCTGTTACATAACAATGCATAACTGACACCATCACAAACACACTGACAAACAGAACAGTCTGTATGGCAGGAAGCAGTAGGCCTGCATTTACCCAAGGTGAATTGTATGGTAATGTACATCCAGATACCTTAAGGCAGTTTACCCCTGATACCCCCACATGTTGTAACAGCCTAGGTTAGTTATGGTGCAGCCCCCATAGACTGAATAATACAGGGCTATATACCACTGTTGTATACACTGGCCTCTGGAGTGCATAAGGGCACACATGTATTGTGTAGATGAAGCCCACACATATATGGACCCAACCCCACAATATGTGTGGGTGCCACAACAGCAGTGGACTGATGGCAGGAATGGCAGCATGACATACTCACAGCCATACATAACAACCCCTGACAGCATGTCATATGTACAAATCCTGGTATGTAGGTGGAGGACAGAGGCTGGAACACAGGCCCATATGTGAAATACTGTTGTCATACACTAAGCAAGTCGCTGGTGTTACAGGATAGTCTGCAACATACCCTTAGTCAGGAATATGAAGTTAGAAACAGACATGGATGTAGCCATGTACTAATAGCACTCAACACACGCACACTGCCAGTGATATAGCTGACACAAGACCTGTGTGGTAGACAGACAAAACATAATATGTACACCTCTGGACATCAAGTGAATAGGCCCACATTTAGGAGCTATGCAGACAGACTGCATTCCAAGTTAAACTAGTATGTACACACATAACCTGTAACACTGCTGCTATCCAATGCATACAACACTACTCATACTCTGTCTGTAGTTCTGGAAACCCCTACAAATATGTAGCTGGCCTGAGTGTGCAGGTTCTCTTATAAGAGGTATTGCTACCTGCTGTCTGTACCACTGCTGCCCACACACAGGAAGGATGTCCACCATACAGGAAAGGTAAAGGGATCACACCCACATTTTGTAGGGATTTATAGTAGTTGCTTGCCATGACAGTGGTAACTGGAAGTACTACACAGCATGCTGCATGCAGGTAGCAAGTGGAGGACACTGATTGGTGCAGAGGACATCACCTACAAAATCCATGCTGCAATCTATTCAAAGCAGCTCAATTCATTTACTGGATGGAGACTGAGAGAGAGTAATTGAAAGGCAAAACCAAAAAAAAAAAAAAAAAAAACACCCAGCAAACTATCCAGAAGAGACGTCATACCCAGAACAGGTATGTAAAGTATATATGCATGTGACTGACTGTAGTACTTGGTCCATAATAATGGGATAGATGATGTGGAATGATTTATATGTGCCATCAGGTGTTGTTGTTGTAATGGTGTTCAGCTGAACAACTGCTAAGGACAATAGAGTCTGTTCTTGTGGGTAGTGGGCCATACCCATCAATCATGCAGAGCATCACTGACTGATAAGATGTAAGCCATCATGGTATGTGTTGTGTAATGGGAAGTATGTATATTACTGTGGCCAATAGCTGGTGGTGGAAGTAATGTCATAACGATGGACACATGGGTTCCACAGCCAATCTCTTGCAGGATACTCAGGTTAACCTGTATTGCAGCACGCAGGAATGCCATAGGTGTGTAATAGGGTTACCTGCAATCTGGCCCTACATATACCCCCATTATGTCAGTGTTCATATGTGGAACCTGTCTGTGTTGTAGCAAGGAAGAACAGTGCAGCTGTGCAGAAAGGCGTTGTGAGATTGTGGACCTGAAGTCTGGATGTATCCCATATATAGGTATGCATATGTGTACATATATATTTTATATATATCTAAATATATATATATATATATATATATATATATATATATATATATATATATATATATATATATATATACACACATGTATGTCCACAAATATGCAGATACCCATGTGTAGACATATATATATATATATATATATATATATATATATATATATATATATATATATATATATACATCATATATATCTACACATATATAGATATATACCTATATGCACATGTCTACATATATACAAACACACACAGACATATATGTATGTAAATTCATGTCTGCTATATTGCCACCGCAGTACTGCATGCTATCTGCAAGGGAACAGCACACATAGCAATACACACAGATATCTACAGCTGTCAGTGTGTGCAACATGGAAGAGTATGTCACATGTGAACCCCTTGTTGAGACCACATTGCCCTTGTCTGTGAAGTATGGAATAGGAATATGGGGAAGTATGGCAGGTATAGTTGTGGAGGTGGTTAGGGTTGGTAGATATAGAGGGCAGCCTACAGGGGTGGTATTTGACACATGTGGTGGGTAAACAACCTGGATGGTGTGTGAGGTCTGTGATGTGGATGCCCCATGGGCCCCAATATGGACACAATGGAAACAAGCCTCCCACCCACTGCTACTCCCAACAACAGTCCACATCCTGAAAGTGCCTGGCTTGGAGGCTGAGCAGGAGGAGCATGTGGGTCCTGTGAACATATACTGGGTGCCTCAAGGTGATGTAGCACATCCCACATGTGTCTGTGGAGCCCGTTATGGAACAGAGCCTGGACTTGACCTCGAGGGACAAGATCACGTCTGTCTGCCCCCGGGGGGGACAACATCCCCTGAGTTGGTTCCACCGGAGGGTATTGCTGGACCAGTAAATGAGGAGGCCCCAGGGTGGGTCACACATGTGATGTGGCCTAGTAACACGGGCAGATGAGTTTGGAGAGGTGGTTCTGCTGGCCAATAGTACATATACATGCTATTGTGTCACTGTTATAGAACATATGTGGGTAGTAATAGTCTACACAATCCTGGAACATGTCCAACAGCATGCATAGATAACCCCAATAACACAGAATGTCAGATGTTCAGCAACCACATAGCAAGCATACCACAGGCATATATGGAACCATAGTGGCCCTGACAATGGCATGCAGGTGAATAGTCTGTAACAGGCCAGCAAAGATAATGTCCACACAGGGAACATGGCTACAAACACATTGCACAAAGTGTGGTGCAACACAATGTCTTCCCCACTGGTAGGTATGCTGTAGCCATACCTATTGAGTTGTTCATAGGTTCATAGGTAGGTAGGTACTAGGTTATCTGCCCGAGGGCATTTATAAGCCTAGCCAGAGTGTGTCGGCTTTCGCCATCCCATTTATTAATTAACTGATCCTCTGTCAAGCAGAGCCAATGAAGTGATCCCAGGGTTGTATTTTCTGTTACCCATCCACTCGTCAAGGTTTCTCTTCAAGAGTGTTAGTGAGGGGCTCTGCCTAATGTAGTTTGGAAATTTGTGCCAAAGCATGGGGAATCTCTGTGACAGAAATCTATCCCTCCAGCATGTTTTATTTATTGTTGTGGTGAGGTTTAACTCACTAGAGCGAGTGGCTCGCAGTGACTTGGATTTCTTTAGGTGGAGCACGTCCATCGGTTCTGAGTTGGACATCGCTTTGTAAGTCAGGCAGAGATCATCTCTGAGTAAGCGATATGCCACTGAGTACAGCTGGAGTTTTTTCAGTCGGGCTGCATAGGGCATATGTTTGAGGCCAGTAATCCTCTTAGTGAGGTACTTTTGTGGTCTCTCCAGCTGTTGGAAGTGTCTTGTGAGGTACATCCCAAATGGGGCATTGTACTCCATGATGGGTCTGATAAGTGATGAGTAGAGGGGCACTATAACCTCTTTATTTCTAGATGTGAACCCTTTAATAATTAGATGGGCCACATAGAAGGATTTCCTAACTACTTTGGCAATATGATTGTTAAAGGAGAGATTGCTATCTACCTGGGTCCCCAGATCTCTTATTAACTCTTCTGTATTAAGGGGGCTGCCACCTATGTGGTAATTCATGGGTGTTTTGCTTTTCCCAAATGAGATGACTATGCATTTTTTGGCATTTAGCTTGAGGCCATGACTTTGACACCAGGTGTCCATCTCAGTAAGGCCCTTTTGGAGGACATCCGTGTCAGCCGGAGAGTCAATTATGGCTCCCAGTTTGCAGTCATCAGTGAACTTGGTTAGCCATAGTCCTCCTGTGTTTGCCTGTACTTCAGAGAAGTATATGCTGAACAGTAGGGGTCTCAGGACCGAGCCTTGTGGGACACCACTTGTAACTGGTTTAGAGTCGGACATGGAGCCCATTATTCTTACCGTGTGAGTTCTGTCTGTAAGCCAGTTGGCAACCCATCTTGTGACGTAGGGGTTTATGTTCAGGCTGGTGAGTTTTTCTGTAATACCCGAGTGGGAAATGGTGTCAAAAGCCTTGGCAAGGTCAAGGTAGGCTGTGTGAACAACCTTTCCCTTGTCTATGGCCTTGGTGACTGTCTCGAAGAAGTCAAACAAGTTTAGTAGTCATGATCTGCCCTTATCAAAGCCGAACTGGGTCAGGTCAAATGTTTGGAGGTTCCCACTGTCTTTGTTAATGAGTTCCATGATGATGCGCTCCATAGCATTGCAGACCAGGCTAGTCAGGCTTATGGGGTGATAGTTACCAGGGTCAGTTGTGGCCCCTCCTTTGTGGAGTGGAATAACTATTGTTGTGTGCCATTCTATGGGCATGTAACCTGTGGGGAGGCTGAGGATGAACAGCGTGTTTAGGTGGGGGGTGAGTTCATTCTGTAGTTCATGCAAGATGCAGCCTGGGACACCATCTGGCTCCACTGACACTGTGTTTTTGGCTTTTGAAAGGGCTATTTTCACCTGTGTGTCTGTGATTTCCAGGACACTACACTTTTCCGGTATTGTTGTGGCCCCTTTTGGGGTAAGAAGGGGATGAAGTTTGCACTGAATCTATCTGCCAGGATGTTGGTATTATCAGTAGGTTCAGTATATTTTGTGCTATTTTGCACTAGTTGAGTGCATATCTATGAGTTGCCACTTAGATTCTTAACATAGCTAAAGAAGGCTTTGTGGTTATCTTTTGAATCCTTGGCTATTTTTCTTTTGAAGTTAGCCTTGGATGATTTTATGAGGAACCTTAGTTTCTTACTGATACTGATCAGGGGTGTCTTTCCTTCTTGGGATTTGCTTTTTTTCTGAACTAGTTTCCTCCTTCTATTGTATAGCCTTTTATGGCAGGGGTCCACCAGACTGGTTTCCTTCTTTTAGAGGAGTGAGTCTTGGTTTAGCTAGGGATGGCATGAGCCATGCATCCTTGTAGGTGCTCATAGAGTGCATTTGTAAAGCTTTCTGCATCTTAGGCAGTGTTATCCTTTAGCGTGGGGGCTGTGAAACTTACCACCTCTGTCTTAAGTAAGGTGAAGTTTGCTTTAGAAAAGTTTTTACTATGGTTTCCTTAATTGGGGGTGGTGGTGGGGTGTAGACATCCAGAGTGATTAGTTTATGGTCTGATCTAACCAGTGACAGGTTGACCTCTGGTGTGGAACACCTGTCTCCCATGTTTGTGATGACCAGGTCCAATATGTTTTCACCTCTGGTAGGGGAGTTTACCATCTGATCCAGGGCATTTGAGTTGATGAATTCCAGGAAGCACTGGGCCTGGGAGTTTGTATTCGAGTAGTTTTCCCAGTTAATGGTAGGGTAATTGAAATCACCCAATATCAGGGTGTTTGGTAGGACCTTTGTGTTTTCCAGTGTCTCCAGAAAGGTGGAGTGGTGGTCCTGGGTCATGGAGGGTGATCTGTAGCAGGACACAATGTGCATTGCATATTTGCCCGATGTTAGTTGCACATGGATGATCTCAGAGGTATCATTCTGCACCACTAACCTGGAGGTGTAGGTATCCTTGATGAATATGGATACACCCCCTCCTTTTGTGTTTCGGTCTGTGTTCTGTGGCTTGAAACGTGTGGTACGAGTTGTAGCCTGGTTGTGCTGGGGTGCTCTCTGGACCCTTGAACCAGGTTTCAGTTACTACACAGATGTCGATGTTCTCCATACTGAGGAGTGCATCGAGTGAGTGTATTTTGAGATTTAAACTCCTGGCATTGAGTAGCATAACCCTCAGTTTTTTATTAATCGTGCTGTTTATGAAGGTGGGTTTGACTTTTGAGCCTTGCCTAAAAAAGGCACTATGGGGCAGCAAGAGCCTAGGCCAGTATTTGAAAGCCTAGGGGTGACAGGTGCAAGCCGTCTCTTATGAAGCAACGTGGCTTGTCAAGCATGTCGTCCCAGGCTGACAGACACTGGGTCCCCTTTGACACCAGAAGCTTAGCCAATTGTTGAAATTGATCATTTTTTTCTTTATACTGAGGTATCATTCTTGTGAGGGCAGGATGCTACTCAGGGTCAGGGTCATACCAGCCTGGGTTGCATGATCAGAGAGCTTTTCCATGTCTCTTTTCATGTAGCCCAGGGAGGTACGTCTCAGGTCATTCACACCAACATGAACAATAACAGAGTCATATTTGTACTTGTTCCGGAGTGACCTGAGTGCTTGTGTTATGTGGCAGATTCTGGCTCCCAACAGGCAGCTAACAGTAACATTCTGCTTGTCCAGCCTAGTGTGTGGGATGTCAGTGTGCCTGACTATAGAGTCACCTATTACTAGTGTGTTAGGTATGTTATTTCGCCTTAAGGGCTGTGATTGTGTGGCACACTGATTTTGTGTTTTATGTGTTGTCTGGTTTGTGATGGGAGGTGCAGGTCTGCTTTGGAGGTCTCTGATGCTTTTTCAGGTTTTTATTTAGAGCCTCCGAGTATGATTTTGTGTATTTATGTGTATTTTTTGCCAGTGCAGGTTTAGTAGGTCTGTGTGTGGCTGGAGGTGTGGTGCAAGTGTTAACCTTCTCCTCTTGACTGTCTGTTCCAGTCTTTGGTGGAGACAGCTTAGCCTCCAGTTTGGCTGTATAATTGCATCTCTTGCATATGTTAGTGTTTTGTGGTAGAAGGAGAGGTTTGTCTGTGTACATGAGGCAGTTGTAACATTGCCTCAGGATACCCAGATTCACCAGCTGGACTGAAGAGTACACCTGAAATTGCCCTTTGGTCATGCCTAAATAGTAGGGTGAACTGCTTAGTCGCTTGGTTGGTGAGGGGTGAATAAAGAGCCTTGCCCTGCTGGGCAATCAAGTGTCAGGGTATGTTAGTGCTTGCTATTAGGTCTGAGCAAGTGCTGGGCTGTAGGATGCTTTTTGAGTGCTTAGGTTGAGAGTTAGACTAGTTTCAAGGGAAAACTGAAAAAGAGACTTAGTGGAGCCAGGAATAATCCAACCCTAGTTAACTGGCACTGCCCGGCGCGCAAAGCTGTGCAAACACGGTTTTCACAGCAGGGAAATGAAAGAGATAGAAATTAGCCCAAAATGGCCAATAAATACTAACTTCTGGGCTGGAACCACTCCTCCAGGGACAGATAGGCTGCTCAAAGCTCCCCTCTCTCACAGGTGAACAGAGAAATTTCCTTCTATCCAAGTAAGGTATGGGCAACTCAGAAACTTGTAACACAGCCCTGAATTCAGCACTAGCCTGAAAACTGGACTATACTAGCTTAGAAAGGTGGGAAACAAGGAATGTTTTTTTTTTTTTTTTTTTTTTTTAAAGATAAGGCAAAAACAGTAAAAAAATACTTTTAAAACATCTTTAAATGACTACAAACAATCATAAAAGGTTATCTCACTTTAGTGTGTAGCCTACAACAGTTAAACAAATTATTTAAACAAAAATCAACTTTTTAAAAGTGAAGGCAGTCAAATAAGTGCAATATGTGAAAAAAACAAGCTTTTAAATCACAATAAATGCTGGAAAATATGTGTTTAGGCCATGTGGGGGTGTGTACAGTTTGTTGTCACTGATATGGTGGGGGGGGTGACAGTGATGTGTATTAAGAACTGTGGTAACCTTGCAGCATGACTTGCTCACACCTGTGTCCATCTTTATGTCTTTCTGGCAATATGTCCCATGGAAGGCTTCTGGCGTACTTAGTTGCTGAGAATGACATTGTGGTGAACCACCTCATGCAGCACTACCCTGTCTTGTTTGGCCGGGCCACCCATGATCAGCAAGAGTGACTGCCCTGGTGAAATGACCTAGTCCACAGACTCAATGATGTTGGACTGCACAACGGAAGTTATGAGCAAGTCCAGCATCATTGTTCTGACCTGCTTTGCAATGCCTGTCAGCATGCTGCTGCAGTCCGGGGATCACCTCGCCACAGAGGGTGCCATGCCATCCATCCCCCCTAACATGTGTGGAGGAGCTCCTAGCCAGCCTCATGGCACCTGCCCATCCACATAGCCACCAACTGCTGGACACCTTTGTGGAGGTGGGTGCTACCCACACACCGGCCGAGGAGCATGCAGGTAAGGCCACAGGGCACATCAGTAGATATACATTTGCATCTGTACAGGTAGATCATGCATATCTGACATATCATAGATATAGTGTGTTGCTGAATAGTATTGATAAACAGATATGCATATGTGGTAGTATTGTGGACATGTACTGTAATGTATTGTAATGCTGCACCCACCCTGTAGCAATGCCTCAGGTGTGGCCACTTACTTTGCATCTCTCACCCTCTTATGTAGATCCCTCCGGTATACCACCAAGACAGAAGCCTGTAGCTGGTGATTATGGTTTATGTAGATGCTTGCCAATACACTGGGCATGTAATGGCAACTGTATATTCCATGCACACATCTAACACACCTACCCAGAATGCATGCTGTACATGTGCACATATTGTTGCTATTAAATGCATGGCATCACAGTGGTGACTATGATGGGGTACTTGAAGGGTATGTCAGACACCTGCAAGATTACTAACATCCTGTCATTGTGGAATGTGTCCACAGGGAGTAACATATTGGTGGGAGACATGACCTACATTAGGGACATGTTTGGAACAACACCCATATACAGTGCAACACCAGTGTATATACCTGTAGGACAATGGCAACTGTTGCAGAGTTACACTATCATTACACATTATCAGCTGGGACTAGGCTGTAACATGTGGTGTGCAGTGTATGGGACTCTGCAAAGTGATGTACATCTGTAGGCCTTACTTGTCAAGCATCTGCAAAAAGGCTGAAGGTGGGGGGTGTCAGCATGACACACCAGTGCACTGCAGCAGGGATCCTAAGAATACTAAGAATGTGCTGTATGCACATAGTCTGGTTCAGGAACAGTGGCAGACGTAACCCTACCCCCACAGCAATAGTGATGGCAGTGTGTGAACACCAAGGGCTGTGCACATGAGTAGACCTTGTAATCATGCAGATTAGGGGGACATGTGTAGGGCAGACTGAACATACACTGGCAAATGCAGATGGCCCATGCTAGTATACCCCTGCCAGGAGTAGCGACTGCTGTAGTACTGTAGTACATATAATAGGTGCAACAAACCATCATGATAAGGGTGTGCAAACATGTGCCCACTCTGACTGCATACATCGTGGTCAGCATCCGCACACCTAACACATTCTGTAGACACTACATGTGAAAGTACAGGACATATGTCACATATTGGGCTCATGTACAGTTAAGATATGCGGTGATGTGGTCCCATGGCAGATCAAGGAATGGTGCGTCATATCAATAAAGGTGTGTATACTCCCCATAGCCATAGTATGCTCTGATGGTTGTCAGTGTAATAGTATTGGATTGGTCATACATGGACCACTGATGTCGAGAGCTGTAAATCAGACATCAGGCATTCACAAATGACATCAGTCCACATATCATCCCAAGTATGTGTTGCTGAAAAACATAGGGGCTGTGAGCATTAAAGCTGACGTAACTGATGCAGCACTACACATTCAGCAATGGGTTGTACACCTGTGAGGTGTGGTGCACAGTACATGGCAGGGTGCAGAACAGGTGCAGAGCAATACTGTGTACATGGGTGCAGTGGCATCCAGGGGAAGGGGCATGACCTAGTGATACAGCACATGCATCACACACATGTATAATGTTGCTAGCATGGATTGACTCTACCTGCACTGCATGCTGCTATGTACCATATGTTATGCATGTTGACAGATGGGTAATAGGAGGACTGTGCGTACTATCATTGTGCAACCTCATCTGTATGTGTGTGAGTGCATCCTGGTGGGTAGTTAGTTTGTCTGTAGGGTAACTGTGGTGAAGTGGAGGGAGGTTGATGCATGTAGGATGCATGTGTGCATGTGTGTGTGTTTGTGTGGGTAGCCATGTATGCACATGTGTGATTGTGGGGTTGTTCATACAGCAGTACCTCCCTTTGGGATTGTGCAGTGCATGGACATGGACTGCCACATTACATACCAGGAATACTTGTCATGTATGTAATCACAGGACAGCTGATAGTATAATAAGGTCTGTAGCATGGAACAGGCATTGAGAGGGAAGGTAGACAACAGGTATACCCTTAATATCGCATTCAGCAGAGAGGTGACAGATAACCCATGTATGCAGCACTACAGATGCATTGGGGAATTACTAGGCAACACCAGGGAGTGTATCCATATATTACAGTTGTCATGTGATAGGCTGATTGAGCAGCATATCTGGCATTTACTGAGCAATACATACACATGACACTCCAGTGCATGTTATTATGGAGTGAACATAATAGCCCACACATATAAGGGCCATGCTCATGATGTCCAGACATACACAGGGTGAACACTGAATGACAACAGTGAGGCCATCTAAAACCACAACACACAGGTCAGGCAGGTAATGTAGTAACAGGTCTTGTGTTGTGATCACTTGTCTAGGCATTTAGAGGACTGATATGTTAATGAGTGGTATCAATGAGTGTGTGTTACCAAGTGTGATGCAGGATGGCAAACACATGGAAATATATGTGGGACTGTCTGTAAAGTCACAGACAGATAGCTATTATGGTAGTGTGTGTGTGTGTGTGTGTGTGTGTGTGTGTGTGTGTGTGTGTGTGTGTGTGTGTGTGTGTGTGTGTACTGTTATGCAATGCTGTACAGGTTTTAAAGTGCATTTATAGTTTTCCCCCACAGGTGGCGAGGTGGGTCAGGGTCCCTCCTGCATGCAATCTGATGCTGGTGTCCCTACAGACACTGAAGATGATGATAGTACTGTTGAGGCACATATGGGGTTGTCAGGGGCCAAAACAGCACCATCATTTGACATCCCCTCTTAGCCACCCCATCCCTGCACACAGTTTCAGTGCCTATACATACCCCATCACCAGTGGCCATAGTGGAGAGACAGCTGGCGTTTGGTGGCAGTGCACAGGAAAGTGTGGTAACTATGCCTACTATGTCTGGTCACAGCAGGCATAGCTGGATGTCCGGCAGGACACCACATAGGCAGATGTCACAGGATGCTCACGGTAGGGCCGCTGATCATCATGCCCCTGGCAGACACAACACAGCTGGTACCAGCAGGCACGTATTCCAGGCTGTCATGGTGATGCAGACATTTATGGAACATTACACCAGGCAGGGCCTGAGGCTGCTCTCACATCTGCAAGTGACAACTTCTGTGAACTGTCTTGTGCCATCCATGCATTAACTGAGTTCATGGATAGACGGTTTGGTGAGATGATGGCTCTTATCGACTGGGTCTGTCCATGCTTGAACATGTGGTGGGAGTGTGGCGATGGCCGTGTGGATGTTGGCCAGCAACGCCAACAGCTGGCAGTCAACGTGGACATGCTAGGACACCAAGGGGCTCCCACAGTGTCACTACCAGCCACGGCACTGTGGGGAGGCACTGTCCACACCACAGCAGGCCATGAGCATGCCATCCTGGCCAGTCCCAGGAGGGACCTGGTTTCACAGACATTTGTCATCATCAGGTAAGAGTAGTACATTAAGAATCATTAAGAATAATGAGAAAGAAAACTGTAAACTTAATGAAACTATAGAGACCTATAACAACAGGATTGTCAATGACTTAATGTTTACGGTTGAAAATGAAAAGAAAAGATATTATGATATCAGGGTACAGATAGATAGAAAATGTCAAGATATACTTGCCAGAAAACACAAAACGTTAAATCGTGACATTAAGGAGTACCAGGAAGGTCAGCAATATCCTGCACCTCCACCTACCCGCCCTACTCACAGGAGAGATGGTAGCAGATTTTCTGCTTCCAATTCTGGCAATTTTACTGAAGGTAATAATGGCAATGGGGAAGGGGGTGAGATGGAGGGTGGAGATGTTGAGGGACATGAACCTCTTCCTAGGCGTTCGGAGAGGATTCGTAACCAACAAAACAACAAAGGAAACAACCATTTTTACAGGGGATTTCATCCACAGAGAGGGGGAGGGGGTTACAACAACAACAGGAACAAGAACTGGTAGCCCTCACACCTGCCATGATTGTACATCACAAAGGGGACAACTATGAAGTCATTAGTAGGTCTAGTTTTCACATTTTTAACTACAGTAACACAATGGTGATGGAAACATTTTTCAGCTTATTTGCCAAGGGCTTCAAATATGTTCCCAAACATACTAGCAATATAGCTAGGGTTATTATGGATCTAAAAATTTTTATAAGAAAGCTCAATCTGGAGAATTTATATGGAATGGATTCCAACATTAGGGATAGATCTATACCCAGCAGGTCCAGTACTTTTAATCCTCCCATACATCCCCAGTTGAGAAATCTGGAACTTAGAATAGAGAAGCGAATCAGGGAGACAACAAGATACAAGAGATTTACACCGAACCTTGATCCATTTGAACATGACTTACTTATCCAACTTAGTAAAAATTCTAATGTTCGAGTCATGGAACCAGATAAAGGGGGAGGCATAGTCCTTATGGATAAGATCGTGTATGAGGGTAAAATGAACTCCATTTTGTATGACGAAACCCGCTACAGGCGAGTATCAATCAATGAGATTAATATATCTTATAAAAAAATTGATATGGCTATCAAAGATCTATTTGATCAAGGGGTTATAGATTATAGCACCTATTTATATTTGGAGAACAAGAACCCGAGGGTGCCTTCTATATTCAGAGTACCCAAAATACACAAGGATGTTCAAAATCCCCCCCTTAGGCCTATAATATCTGCTCAGGGATCTAAGATTTCACCCCTATCCAAGTTTCTAGATTGGAAATTAAAACAACTATGGGGTAAAGACAGGTATCTACTCAAAGATTCATGGGAATTCTTGAGTAAAATTACTCCTGATTTAAATGTTCCAGATTTGAAATTCCTTACAATAGATGTAGTTGATCTTTTTGTGTTATACCTCACGAAACAGGCTTAGCCTGGTTAGAGGAAGCTCTCAGAAATAATCCTGTGGTTAGTGATAATGACATATTTCTTATTATGGAGCTAGCTGACCTAGTGTTGCATAATATTTTTTTGTATTTTTCTGGTGAATATTTTAAACAAATAACTGGAGTTGCTATGGGAGCCAATTGTGCCCCCACTCATGCTGACATCGTCCTTTCTGTGTGGGAAAAGAAATATGCTTTTAATAGTGAATACTGTAAATACTGGAGCCTATATACTAGATTTTTGGACAATGTCTGCATTTTTTGGACAGGTACACCAGGACAGTTACATGATTTCATGAGTTACTTAAACCAAAGTACTAACTTTTTGACCTTCACACATCAGGTTACAACACAGCAGGTCAACTATTTAGACGTGGCCTTAAGATTAGATGAAACAGGTTTCAAATCTTCTATTTATAGGGGAACCTACTTTTTCCAACACTTACATCCAATACACTAGTTCCCATCCAAGATACCAGAAGAAAGGCATAGTCAAGGGACAATTTGTCAGAGTGTCTTGAATGACCTCTGATGACAACGATTACAATCTAGAATGTCAAAAATTGACCCTGATGTTTCAAGAGAGAGGATATTCAGAAGAATTCATCACAAATATAAGCAATGAAGTAAGAGATAGTAGGAATAATAAATACAAATCCATTCTGGACACAGGAAACATACATTTATCCACGATTAACAGTGGTGCTCAAAATTCACTAGTGGGATTCTATAGAGCCTTTATCACAGACTGTAGTGCCAATTTAGGAGTAATTGAAAACATAGTGGAAAAAGAATGGGAAAGTTTTTGTGATCTTACTGATCTAAAAGGGAAAACTGTGAAAACTGTTTTTCGCAAGGGGAGTAACATCAAAAATTTATTGGAACAAGAATGAAGTGTTAATGTATTTTCCAACCAACGCAGAGGCACATATAAATGTGGGGCCTGCCTGCACACAATGTAAGAATATTTCCCATACTGATAAAGTATTAATTTCAGCTAGAAATAGGTGGATAACAGCATCCACTTACTCTAACTGCAATAGTCAGGGGTTGATATATTTAGCTATGTGCTAGATGTGTGAAGGGTTCTACGTCGGGAAAACAGAAAGACACTTGAGATGTAGAATATATGAACACTTGTACGAAATACAGAAACAAAATTCCAAAAATAATTTGTACAGGCATACCCTGGTGTGCAATCAAGCCAAGTCTGAGTTTTTTGTTTTGGAAATTCTGCCCAGGGATACTAGAGGTGGCCCTTGGGAAACTAAATTAGAGTACTGGGAGACCTATTGGCAAATCATATTGGAAGCTAACCGAACACCAGGTTTAAATGACAATATATCTATCATGCCACTGCTTAAGTTAAGAGCAGCAAAATTGTAACAGTGTATACAAATTTCACAGCTATAAACATGGCATTTTGTGCATCAGACATACATATATGTATATATTTTTAGTTTAGTATTATAAATATATTTTTATACAATTTTTATATATCTTTTACATTTTAAATATCAGGTTATATGTTAGGTAATTTATGCTGGATGCAATGTATATTGTATATTGTTAAATGGCTGACTGTAGCCAAAGGAGTTAATACAGCAAATGGTTTTAATAGTAATTAGTGATTTAAATACTAATTGATCATTGATTCTTTAATCAGTGCATCCTGTGACTAGTATTTAAACAGCCTTTGAATTTTTTGTGCATCTGATGAAGTCAGGGATTTTCACTGACGAAAATGTTTTATATGGTTATTACTGGTGTTTATTCCAATAAAGCTTTTGGGGTTGTGGTTTCACCCCATACAGCAGCAGCCACAACTGACTATGGCAATGGGTGATGCGAAGGTTGTGGAGGCCCTCATGGAATTCCCAAGTACAGGTGTGCTAACACACAGACACTGCTATACTCAGTCATGCACACGTGTCAGTACTGGGGTGCATTGCTGCAGGTGGTCATAGCTGTGTATTTAGCTATTGTCCAAGGAGAAATGTGTTGTGTAAGGGTTGTGTGTACAGTGGAATCCTGACACCTGCCATATGACAGCAGGCAATCTATCGACAGACACTACTGTGGTGGCCCTCAGGGTGAGAGTGACATGCATCAGCCAATCCTCCATGTGCCTCCTGCACATGGCCACTGAGGTGATCAAGTTGACATGTATGCAGCATGCATTACAACACATGGTTAGTGTCTGTGATGGAGACCTGTACCCAAGCATGTTCTGTTGACTGTGGTAGTGTAGTGGAGGTACCCATGCATGTGGTGCATACAGGGTGGTATCTCCTATATGTGCCAGTTCTTACACAGCTGGGCAGACATGTCAGTGTCAGTCAAGCTTAGGTTGCCTGTACATATCCCAGCTGGATACCTGCCATCTGCACATCTGTACAGGGACTGACAGTCATCAGCTTGGCAAGTAGCTATGCAGTGGGAATAATGCGTTGACAGACATTTGACCACAATGTGTATGCCATAACTACATGTCAAAAGCCCTCACTGACATGTGCTGTACAAACAGTAGTCTACAGTTACATTCCACATGTCGGATCATTACCCAGTAGGGGTTATATACTGTGACACAGCTCACACACCAGGGATACAACAGGGAGGCCTGAGAGTCCAGCTATGCCTGCAGGTGTGCCTGTTGTCAGTACTACATTTAGCACTCTACTCTTGCCTGGGTAAGCACCGTCAACAGTAGTACCACCATGATACACTACATGCCAGTGTGGCAGCACATACCCTGGGCTACTACCCCTGTATGTAACACATTCACATGGATAACAGTGCTGTATAGGCCCCATATATGTCTGTGTCCCATACATGACACTCACACCCTTTGCTACTGTAATGACAGCACATAGGCGCATGTATTGTACATGGCAAAACATAAACTTATTACAGATGTCATTACCCTGCTATGTTATCAGATTGGGTGGTGTGAACTGGTTACCAGGGCTAAGCCATGCTTAGCAGGTATCAACATTGCTGCACTATAATAGCTAAGCTGATTTACGCACTGGTAAGCAAAGCCTACACTATGTAAGTGCCCGTACGTTTAACCATAGCAAACCTGCTTAAAGCTGCTCAAAACTGCCTTAAACACTCTGTATCCAATAGGCCTTGTTCTGCCCAGCACAAAATGAACAGCCCTTGCAGGTCTTAAACCCAGGACCCTGTACACTACAGTCACAACACTTAACC
This sequence comes from Protopterus annectens, assembly GCF_019279795.1. NCBI lineage: Eukaryota > Metazoa > Chordata > Ceratodontiformes > Protopteridae > Protopterus > Protopterus annectens. Next base: position 180,161,186 of record NC_056728.1, read on the forward strand.
ACTACACCATGACCACTGTGAAGACAGCTGTTGTTTTTCCAATATATCTATCAATACACATATTGATTAGTATTGAACAATTGCCTTTACTTCCACAGTTGTGTAGTACTTGTTATTAATATGACTGTTGCATCACATATGTTGTTTTACCATTATGTGCACATAGCAGATATATACGGTGAGATACATCTGGGAGGGTATACCCAACCATGAGGTTTACATGACAGGAATATGGATACATATATATAATAGGTTGATCTATGTCTACATGTACATACAAATGTATATTCATACATATGTCTGTATACACATTTGTATAGTGCAACATATATATGGCCATGTGTACATCTTTTCGTATGTACATACATATATGTATATGTATATATATATATATATATATATATATATATATATATATATATATATATATATATATATATATATATATATGTGTATACATAGATATATGTATATATAGCTATGTATGTATGCACATCCTATGTGTACAGCTATGCCTATTTATGTAGATATATATGTAGATATCTATAACTATATGCCCATACATATCTATTCTGATATACCTATTACTGTCAATATATATGTAGATATCCATACATATATGTGCATATGTATCTCTATCTGTATATGTGTAGACATATATTGCTGCGTATATGTATATATCCAAGTGTTTTTATGCACATATACATATCCATCTATGTATGCCGATATGTATATGTGTATATATCTATATAGATATATGGATAATTATATATACATATATGTTCACCATATGTCCTGAACATGGAGTGGAGCCCTACCTCAGCCCCAATAGTCCCAACCTCTTAGTGCAAGGGGATGTCAGGTAAGTATTGCAGGTATATATGTAGACTATTGCTACTGTGACAGGGGTTGTCTTCGCAGACATGTGTGGGAGGTCACATCTGCTTTTAACATGTGCACCATTGGCCCCTGACAGACATCCTAAGGACATCATAGTACAGTACCACTGCTAGCACTGTAATGATCTTGTGGACTACAGCAGAGATATGGCCAATAAATGTGGACAGTCTGACACACACTGGTCAGTCCAGAGGTATACACAGAACCCCTTAGTGCAAGACATGTGGACCAAGCCTGACAATGTGGATGTTAACAGCCATGTAGATGGGTATATCATGTAAATACTGGTATGCATTTGCCCCATAGGTTATGCATTCACACACCCCTGTCTGTCCTGGCACATAATAACCACTGGTACAGAGGTGTCATGGCCACATACTACCCACTAGTTAGTGACATGCATCTGTACAGCATCCCACTGCTTTGTCTGACATACATGACTGTTATGGTGGCCTGGTAGCAGTCCATCTGGCAAATATCTGGACATAATATCACACTGGGTAAGTACACTAAGGTACTAGGCATGTAACAAGGCACTGTGCAGGCTACAGGCAGACTGCCACAACACTGGCCAACATTTATTATGGGGGAATACACATGTACCTGCATATATAACACGCTCTACAGGCATGTCACATCACAGAGTAACAGACAACTGTGTGAAAGTGCATAACCACAACCAATGTGAATGCAGCCACAGCCACATATGGTAGCTAGTGAAATATTACAGTATATGGACTACCTGATCAACACCATCCTCATATGTGCCACTCACACACTAACCCTACATATACTGGGCCACTACACAGTGTGGTCCAATCCTGTCTGTGGTATGGGACATATGTGTGTTTGGCCCTACAAACATGTAAGCCAATAGGGTAACGTACAATGGAGCAGCATTGGGATTAATGTGTTGACAGACATTTGACCACAATGTGTATGCCATAACTACATGTCAAAAGCCCTCACTGACATATGCTGTACAAACAGTAGTCTACAGTTACATTCCACATGTCGGATCATTACCCAGTAGGGGTTATATACTGTGACACAGCTCAGAACAGGACCAAGAACAATGACATCTACCACAGTCTGTACACAGGCCAAGGTACATATTCACAATATACACACTGTCGACAATCACCATAAGTATACAGACCTCAGTACTGCACACACAACCGCAGAGTTCCCAGGTTATGTCCTCAAATATAACCCCTACTATACATAACATGGGTAGCAGTCTGATATCTCACTGGCTTGTTATCAGATATGATGTCAGTAAATTATGGTTTACAGAATATATGCACCTCTTACTGCATGACATATGTACAAAGGTTGACAGAGTTGTGGCTGGAGGCACAAACACAGGGCCAGTATTGACATGTTGCTGTGATAACCTCATACATTTACTGTTGTAACAGAGTTTGTTGTGACATATGTCCTATGAGGGATATGAAGTCAGTAACTCTAATGTCTGTCACCATGTACTGACTGCAATCCTCACACTATGCTTCTGCAGTTCACAGATAGGTGCTCTGTGAGTAACACAAGAAACAAAAGGCACCACAGACTGCCCAGTCTGCAGATGACCCTACAGATGGGGGTTTCCTCAGAAACATAGCACTGTCATGACAGGTATTAAAACATGTAGACCAGCCATATCCACACACACCCTTTTAAACCAACATTGCTCCAAATGCAGAATAGCAGCACTTACATTCTGTAGTCATGTCAGGCACATCCACCTCCTGTGTGTTGGCCTGTTTCCACAGTGTATGTTGTTAGAGGTAAATCCACATTCCATCTGTGATGCTGTTTGCCAAACAACAGATCTAGGTTCTGCTCACAGTGAATGAAAAGGCCCAACACCAACATGATGTTCCTAGATATTGGAGTGTGTTTCCATGCAATTGGCTATGGGATTGTTACCACAGCTGTTCCACATGCAATCAGCTAGAGGAGGGCTGCAATTTGTGCATAGGCCATCAGATGATCATGAGCATCACTTACAAAACACATGCTCCTGCCTAAGCAAAGCAGGTGTAGTTCTCCACATCCACCAGAGAGGGAGTGAGAGAGGCAGACAGAGGCAACGATAAGTCAGGGAGGGGGTGGGAGAATAAAACCTAAGCATGTTTATGTCACACACCTACCAGTACAGGGTATCAGCTCCCTGACTGACTATGTGTTGCTATCACATGTCTATGCAGTTATTGGATATGCTACATAGCTTACATGTTCAGGAGCTCTCCAAATGTATGTGTGATGATGAGTGACATCTGCAACAGTGATATGGTAGCGATACAATAGGTGTAGTACATGTGTCTGTCCGCATGAACAGGTGTCAGTGTCAACACAGCCACACTCTCTCAGGGACCCACACACATTGACACACTTGGCAAGGTCAGGAATACCCCTCCTCACTAGTTAGTTTGCCACAATACAGTACTGTGCAGGTATCACATGCACCACAGGGGTTATCTGCAGATTATATGGTCAAAGGGTATGTGGAGGTGTCTGACATCCGACAGCATGCTTCAGTATGCCAATGAGTGTTGTAGTGAGTGTGAATGTGGTCAAAAGCATCATACACTACACGCACAGACACAGGGTGCCAGTACTGACATGCATGGGTGCATTACTCATGGGTGTGTAGTGGTTGACTGTGCCAGAAGGCTATACAAGGCTAGGTGATGGGAATACCTTGGCATCAGGCCACATGACAATGGTCTGTCGTGTGGCTCAGGAGTGTAGTGTCTGGATTTGCCCACACAGGTGGGTATTGTATTCACCATCGACTGGGAAACTATTGTGCATGGCCATTGCTGTGCATTGCTTGCCATGTATGTGTTCTTTAGTCCATGACCTGGACTGTGTCTAGGATGTGCAGATGTCCCACATGCATGTACAGTGACATGTGAAACTGTACCTGGGGTGTCTGGCCTATGTTGTGTACACAGATTGTTATCATCAGATGTGCCAGTCCTGGCATCATGTGGCAGGAACTGGTAACGGACAGCAGGTTGACCCGGCACCTACATTGATAGCATGACACAGGTATTCCCTGGTGTCAGTGACATCTGTCCATACAGGGCATCTGTTTAAGGCATGGTATGTCCTTTGTGGGTCACATCTAATGGCACCACAGGTGTCCAGTGGGGAACATAGTGAACATAGTGAAGGCGCACTGTCTGCATGCATGTGCCTATTGTACTGATGGACAGGGTGCCATGCCCTCTGTAGTTCACTGCAATCACACCATGGTTACTATCTGTGGGCAATATGCAGGGTACTACCAACATAGCGGTTGCTGCCTAGACATGTGTGCTTGTGTATGAAACATGGGTTGAGAGTGTGCTCTGGGTAATACAAGGGTTGCTAAATTTGTTCACCAGGCCTTGATGCCACATGTAGGGGTATGGAATGGCACCTTAGCCTCTCAGCTATTTCACATCTGTTATCCTTGTACTGTGGACATTGTGACATATAATAGGGCCACCATATAAGAAATTTGCAAAACCCGCTCCACAATGATTCCATTTGTTACAAACTCACAGCCACCTCCACACAGGATACGAATGACAAACACAGACACACAGACAAACACACATACACTTACACACATACACACACACACACACACACACACACACACACACACACACACACACACACACACACACACACACACACACACCTGCCATGTTTGGGATTAGAACTCCTACCTAACTAGTTTATTACACTACAGCATTACGCAGTTATAGGACGTACCATGGAGATTACTGGAGTACTCCTTCCACAAAGGTGTATTTCACAGGGAATGACATCAGCAGGCTTGCCACAGTAGGGCATTTGAATTGTAGTGAGTGTGATTAGCCTAAAAAACATTGCTCCCTAAACAGACAGAGACACACAAACATGCACACACAGTGTCTAGGATTAGAACTCCTACCTAATTAGTTTATCACACTACAGCATTACATACTTATAGGATGCACCGCGGAGATTACTGGGCTACACCTTTCCCAAAGGTGTATTTCACAGTGAATGACATCAGCAGCCTTGCCAAAGTAGGGCATTTAAATTGTAATGAGTGTGACTAGCCTAAAAAGCATTGCTCCCTACACAGACAGACACACACACACACACAGTTGCCATGTCTGGGATTAGAGCTCCTACCCAACTAGTTTATCACATACAGCATTAGTAGGGCTATGGGGAGGGCAGTGTGTGTGCATGGGCCATAACCCATTCATCTAGAGGCTGACCCACCACATGCAGGCGCATGCATGGTTATATTCCACAGGTACGTGTATACAGCTGCTAGATGACTACTGCCTTGTACAGTCATGTTGCACAGCTAGCACTTGCAACACATAGTCTGTAATGCTGACGGATAACAGTGGCTAATTTTTACAGTGAGTGACATTTACACATTATGTGGTTTTAGCCATTTGGCTGTGTACTGGGTGGAACAGGCCTCATGATGGATGGCTCTTTGTCACAGTCACTCTCTTCCACACATCTATGTATGTCTACTTTTGGCATATTATAGTGTGTTCTCCTTGGATATATGTCTGCATTCCTATCCGATGTGTGTGCAAAGCATGACTGGTGCATACAGAGGAGTGTATGCACTAAAATCTGCAACTGTCAGATATGTATGGTCCACTGTTGTTTGCTGACATGCGCTTCATTTGTTTAAGTGTGTGAGCAGGCCCAGTATGACCTTTCAGTATGTTGTTGTCTGACATTGTCTTCATTTCTCTAAGTGTGTGAGCATGCCCAGTATGCCCTTCTGTATTGAATGTGTGGATCCATTCCAGTTAGTTTGCACTCCAGTGCAGACCTTTGAGTTGTACACCTACAGGTAGCAAACTGTTTCTGCAGGTATCCATAGATCATTTGGCAATATGGGGACAAACTGTGCAAGGGCTAGTGTGTACTGTAGGTGATTGTGGTTGTGCTGCTTCTGCTACATGGTACTGGTGTTAGCAGAGATATTCAGACATATGTACTGTTATACACTGTGATGTCTTATGTCCTCAAATACTGTCAGGTGGCCATTCTTGCTCACAGTGATGTCCTAGGGAACAAGCTGTGTCCAGTATTGTGGGCAAATGCCTACATATTCATGGTAAGTTATGCCATTCTGGAGGGGGAGCTGCAGATACTTGCTGGTGGGTCTGTGTATCTGGTTCAGCACCTTGGTGCATTGCTGGCAGAGGATCCCATACTTGTAAATCCATCGACATGACAGTATGGCCTTATCTTGCTGTGGCATTACCTCACAGCTGTACAGATTCAAACAGGTTACCCAGAGGCAGGGGCCATGAGTCAGGACATTACCCCTATTGTGGTGTACGGGCAGGTTTGTAGCCACCTGTTTATGTGTTTGCAGGCAGGGATAGTGTGTGCACACAGCTCTGTGTTGGGCCTTGCACATTCCATGCTGCCCATGCTCCCACCACCCTCTATTATTCTATCCTCTTCCATACATTATGCAAACATTCTCTGATACTTTCTCTAAGGTTATTACCTCATCACAGCTGTGTTTTGGTGTTGTTCCACAGTTCATGCAGTGGGACATGGTGGACATGTTACTGTGGTTTGTCCATATGGCCTTGCATATGGCTTACGTGGAGTGTGTTATATTGTTATTTGGGTGTCCATGGCATAACATGCATTGGCAGTATGTGTGAGACACAGGCCTTTGGCAGAAGCCTGTAGGCCATTTGGTGGTGATGCGGGCCAGCTGTGGCAGGCTGTTGCATTCTGTCAGTCCTACAGTCCCAGACCAGCATACAGTATATTCCCCTGAGGTGACATTGTGGGTGTGCTAGGTGTTCATGGTAATACTTTCTATCAGTATTGATCAGGTGGTGTGGATTCTGGCAGGGTGCTACCTACAGCTAGGGACACACCTGCATGGGACACCTTCACTGCATGCTGCATTCTTTCGCTATTGCCATATACAGGTGGGGGTCATATTGTACCCATTCCCGACAGCAGAGATACGACCAGCGAGGTACCTGTGGGTGGTGTTTGGGTGAACTGGATGCATGTGTGCTATGGACACTACTTGCATCTGATGCACATATATGCATGGGGCATTCCAGTTATGCTGGCATGTGCAGGTACATTATCTGTTTCCCAATACATCAGTCCTATCACCTTTGTGATCTGCAAGTATTTGGGCAGACAACACCGGTATTCCCTACTACAGGCCCAGGTAATGTGATGCATACCTGTATGTACAATTCCAAGGGTGTGTCCATTTCACAGTTACACATTATATACTGTATGTCTGGGGTACTTTCCCCTGAGTACTGCTTATATATCTAGCCCAACAGCCATACCATGTCAATCTTTCAGATAGTGACACATATTACCAACATACATTTACAATGGCTTTCTGCTGGCATGTCTTATACTGGTGGGAATTGTCTTTGGCACTGCAGTTGTGAGGACTTGGCCCTGTCATCAGAAGTAGTAGGTAATGGCCACCATGTCATACCTCAACATGCATACATACTGACCACTCTCACTGAATATGAAACACACACCAATCTAACACATATACCTGCATATTGTACAAATGCTACAATCTATCCTGCTACCTTGGGCACCTCTGGACATCTGTGCTCCACTGGTATTATATCTACACATACATGTTACTACATTTCTACATAGGATTGGGGGGCACACCTGACTGTTACTACATGTTTACATAGGATATGGGGGGCATACCTGACTGTTTCTACATTGCTACACAAGATTGGGGGGGCACATCTGACTGTTGCAATGTGTATACATCGGATTGGAGGGGCACACCAGACTGGCACTACATTTCTAAATAGGATTGGGGGGCACACCTGACTGTTACTACATGTCTAAGTAGGGTTGGGGGAGGGCACACCTGACTGTTTCTACATTTCTACACAGGATGAGGCGGCACACCTGACTGTTTCTACATTTCTACACAGGATTGGGGGGGCACACCTGACTATTTCTACATTTCTATACAGGATTGGGGGCACACCTGACTGTTACTACATTTCTAAATAGGATTGGGGGGACACACCTGACTATTTCTACATTTTTACACAGGATTGAGGGGCACACCTGACTGTTTCTACATTTCTACATAGGATTGTGGGACACACTTGACACTTGTAGACATTTGCTATTTCTGTACTGGTACGTCAGGTACTCCATTTCATTCTGTATTCTAACCTATCATGTGACTAGAGGCATAACAGTGTACTACAGGTCTTGGTTTGATTGACCTACATATCAGTTTCCCACTGTCTGATCTGATGTAGTCTGTCTGTGTAGGCCTGGGGGGAGGTTACCCATAGGCATCATTAAGAGGCCTTGGCACAGCCTTTGTTTGGGTTTGTCTACATCTGTCCTGTTGGCTGAGACTGTTGTTGGGTATGTGAACCTCCCTGACTGGCTTGTGTGTGTCATATGGACACACATGTGGCCCAGCACATTTCCTGCAGTGAGTTTTGTCACCATGTGTAGTAATGGCTACTATGGTAACACCAGTATTTGTTACAGATCTCATGCTGCCACTATAGGTGTCTGCTATCTGCTGGCATCCCATTCAGCCACCCAATTCCCTTGCATGCTCACATCCATACCATAGATATAAGTAACAACACATACTACTTCATTCAGCAATTGGTAAGGAGAGTGACATACCTTGTGGGTGTGCCAGTATTGAGGATGGTGCTGGGGGCTGCCTATGTCGGATGCACATAGTACACTCCCTATACATGGCTGAGCACAGTTAGTGTCATGTTTGGCATCCCTTTTACTGTATGTGCGAGTCAAAGAAAGGTGTAATTCCCTGGGTCCCTACTGTGTCAGTGTATGTGCTATGCATTGTCTCTTTGCCAAGGCCAGGGCATACTGGGCATGCATCCATCTGCCTACTGGGGCAGGCTCAGGTGGTTCCTCCTCTGAGACACTCTGTGCCTGTGCAGGCCTTGACATTGGTTGTGGACTGTGTGGCCCTGCCCTGTGCTATTTCCACAAGATCATATTGTGTAGCATGGCGCATACGATAACAATTTGGGTACATGTAGCTGGTGAGTACTGCAAGGCTCCACCAAATGTGTCCAGGCTCCGTAACTGTGACTTGAGCATCCCAAACACACATTCTATTATGATTCTGGTCTGTGCGTGTGCCTCATTATGGAGTTCTTCTTCAGGTGTCTGTGCATTTCTGATGGGTGTCATCAGCCATGGCTCCAGTGCGTGACCAGCATCCCCACTAGGTGACCGTAAGGAATGTCCCCATTGGGAAATCTCTGGTACAGCTGCATCAGATGCCAAATGTGGGAATCGTGATAGCTTCCAAGGCAGCCAGCACACACATACATTATGATGCCCTGGGCATCACACATGACCTGGCAGTTGATGGAGGGGAAGCCCTTGTGATTGATGTTAACCCTACCCCGCTCACCGGGTGATGCTTTGCATATGTGTGTGCAATCTATAGCATCCAACACCTCATGGTATTCTGCCCGGCGGCAAGCTGTGCAAACACAGTGCTCAAATGTGCACAGAGCTGCTATTTCCTGGTTTATTTATTTTTTCCTTTAAAACCCAGTGAGCAGGGTGCACACCCACTTAGGCAATGTAAAGAGTGCTATGCAGCCTCAGACAAACACCCTTGCTTAGCTGTGCTAAGCTAAGGGCAAACACAAGCCACAGGGCTCCAATCCACTTACAGTATGCCTGACACACCCCCTATGATATCAGCTAACTCCTAGGCTTGCACCAAGCTATTCCTGCTCTTACACTGTTGGGTGATGACTAGCACGCAGGGGAAATTTGGGATTCAGTATCATTCCCCTCATTTGCATAGGATTGCCTGCTGATGCATAGTTACAGGTCCCACACTGAGCCTCCCCCCTTAGCAACCACTATTCACTGGCTATGTTGTCTTCTGCCTGCCATTGAGTATAATGGCAAAATAGTGATTTTGGTTAGAATGCTTATTGTTGTTTTTTTTTTCCTATTTTTTGCCCAATCCAGTTTGCGCGCTGCTGCCCTACTCTTAAACAGCCGAGATAGGCTAAAAAAAAGTTGATTTTTTTTATTTATGCAACTGTTTTCCATGTCAGTGGCCTTATATCTGGCCATTGGCATGCTTTCTACATAATATCCACCCTTTATTTGGAGCTGTCATGGCTCTGTTTTGTAGTTTGCAGAAATGTACTCCGTTACTGGCGGAGTACATTTCAGAATATTACGCTAGTCCTGCACATCCAGCTTCCAGCTTCCTGGATTGCAAATTCACCTTATTTGCATGGATTTATCTTGCAAATGGGGTAATTTGCATACAGGGGCTGAGTCCGTGCAGGACTAGTGCAGGAGCGCTTGTGCACATCCCTACAGCTTATTCCTGGATTGCACGTCAGATATATTGACTGCTGGAGCACCTGCACTTGTCCTGCACACCGTGCAGGGCTTGCTGAATCCAGGGACCTAACTTGGTACACAAACTACAGTTAAAAAGTTCACAAAATGGAGCTTTTGTAAGAAATGTTTGTATCATGTGTTTTATAACTTGAATGTAAAAGTCTGATTAATTAATACAGCATTATTAACAACATGCTCACTGATAATTACAATTGGCTAACAGGCATAATATTTATTTAAGTAATGTAAATTTATAAATTGTAAATTTGCGGAATAAACTATCATCTGGGACTGGATATCTGGTTTGTACCTTTTTTTGGTTTATCAGTGCAGTTTCGGGTACTTGTGACCAACTTGCTTGTTTCGTAATATAAATTTATACTCATGTCTTTGCTACTTGGTTTGCTGCCTCATACCCAGCCATGAGGGAACAGAATTAATAAAATGGGGCAAAATGCATGGACCCTATAAAAGTCCTGCCCTTTAATTTGTTCTGGTACTGTGGTAAACCTCAAGTTGTCTCTCCATGACTTATCCTCAGGTTTAGCCAGTTTATGCACCATTTATTATTATTTTAATTACATTTCCACCATTTTTCTTTCATCTTTTCACCAGTATGCTTATAAGTTATTTCCTCGGAATGCCTGGCTAAAACTTTTCTGTTTCCTGCAGCCTTATATATGTTTCTATAAATTCCAACAGGAAACCACTTATAAAAAACTCATAGTGTGCATTTGGTCAATGTTCTTCTCTAGCATGGCTGAGAATTTTTTTTAAGCTGTCATTAGCATCTGTTTTTTCCAGATGTGCTCCACAATTCTTTTAATCCCCTTCTGAATTTTCACAGTAGTTCTCCTTATTGCTTCACTTTTTCATCTTTGTTGACCTTCACTGGAGCTACCAGTTTCTGTTAACAATTTCCAGTACTTTGCAGTGTTTTGTTGTGCTTAAATAGTTCACAGTCTAGATCACTCCTTTACTGCCACTGTCTCATCTTCAGCTGCCCATTCTTAAGTCCATACTGCACACTGAAAAGAAACTGGCATTCTGTACAAATCTCCAGTTATGTAACTAGTAAGATCGATTGCAAAGTGTTCTTGGGCTGATTACTGCTCTGTCCCCTGACTCTGGCCCCTCTGATTGAATGCTGTAATTAAAGGAAAAAGGTGCTTCAGCAAAGCATTAGTTTAAAGTTGTGCACACTTATGCAACTAGCATATTGTGCATTTTTTACTTTTTATATTTTTCCACTAACAGATTTGTTTGTTTTTCAATTGAAATTGTACAGGTTATAGGTCACATTAAAGGTGGGAAAAGTTTTTAAATGATTTACTCTGGTTTCATTTTTTTATATCACAAAAACCTGGTATTTTAACAGGGGTGTGCACACTTTTTATATCCACTGTATATGTGTGTGTGTGTGTGTGTGTGTGTGTGTGTGTGTGTGTGTGTGTGTGTATATATATATATATATATATATATATATATATATATATATATCTATATAAAATGTATTACGTATAAAAATTATTTTTTATTCCATTCATGTTGTGATTCTCATCTCTTTCAGCTGCCATCTGTTCGCAAATCCAGTATATTTTTATGGCACAGACACGCACGCACCATCATCACTATCGTGAAATGAGTGAATGGAAAGCCCACTTTTTTGACAATTGCTGTAGAGAATTAAGGCCATGATCTGCTAATGAGATACTTTCAGTGGTACAGGCTTACATTCTTCAGCCTTTATTTGCCTACCATGTGATCTTAAGCAAGTAACTTAACCATACAGTGCTTCCAGGCTATTGGGAATTTGTTCCTTAATGTTCTCCTGGACTGTATGCCCAGTAATTACCTATGAATACACAAACATACACACACACACACACACACACACACACACACACACACATACACACACACACACACACACACACACACACACACACACACACACACACACACACACACACACACACACACACAGAATCATAATGATAAGAAATGCCTCAAATGGAGAGGAAGAAGAAGCGCTTTACCAATTTGAGAGGATACTGTGCCATTTGGGAAGCATTGTCTGCAAGTGAGCTTCACAGACTGTTAACACTGCCAGTTCAAACATGCAAACTAGAATCCAGGTTAACTGTCAGTTCTGTTTGGTTTACTATAAACATTTGTTCTCTTTTAAAAAAATGGGGTTGTCTAGTGAATATGGTAGGACTGCAGCAGATAAGTCAGGAGAAAAAAAAATAATTTACATGGAATAAGCCATGAAATTAAGCAGTTAGCAGTAAGCTGCAGAGGGCACAGGAGTTCCTATGCCTCAGGATATTTTGGGTTGATTGAGAAGAACCTTGTAGGTTGGAGGAAGATGTCTAAAATGCAAGAAGAAGACTAGCAAACAACTGTAGATAAAGGGAAGCAAAGGAAGTTGTTCGTCAAGTTCTGTGGATTTGTGGACTCAGAGAAGCAGGGGTGTAACCCCCATAGGACTTGCTACTAAAGAAAAATTTAGTCAAGCATTTTGTGCTTTTAGATTTATAACAGTGTCATAACTGTTTAAGCTAGCAAGGTTCATAGGTAGGTACTAGGTTATCGGCCCTAGGGCCTATGTAAGCCTAGCCAACAAGGTTCCCTTGCTTTCACCACTCCTGGATGCTATTTACCTGTGCTCCTGTCTAGCAGGGCCACCAATGTGATGCCCAGTGTGAATTTCCTATTGCCCATCCACTCATCAAGATTTTTCTTGAAGAGTGCTAGTGATGAGCTCTGCTTGACGTAAATAGGTAATTTGTTCCAGAGTATGGGAAGTCTCTGGGACAGGAATCTATCCCTCCAGCATGCTCTGTTGATTGTGGTGATGAGCTTTACATCCCTAGAGCATGTGGCTCTGAGGGACTGGGATTTCTTTAGGTGTAGCATGTCCAGCAGCTCAGGGTTTGACATAGCTTTGTATGTTAGGCAGAGATCACCTCAGAGTAGGTGATATGCTACGAAGTAAAGCCAGAGTTTTTTGAGGCGGTCAGTGTAGGGTAGCTATTTAAGTCCCATAATCCTCTTTGTGAAGTACTTTTGTGGCCTTTCTAGCTGCTGCAGATGCCTTGTAAGATACATTCCAAATGGGGCATTATACTCTATAATGGGTCTGATGAGAGCTGAGTAGAGGGAGACAATGACGTCTTTTTTCCTGGATGAGAACCCTTTCATGATGAGTTGTGCTATGTAGAAGGATTTCCTTACTACTGTGGCAATGTAATTATCAAAGGAGAGGCTACTGTCCACTAGAGACACAAGGTCTCTTTTCATGCCTTCGGTGTTAAGTGGGCTGCCACTTATGTGGTAGTCCATGGGTATAGGGTTTTTACAAAAAGGGATGACAATTAATTTTTTGGCGTTGAGCTTAAGGCCATGGCTCTGGCACCAGGCATCAGTTTTGGTGAGGCCCTTTTGCAGGATGTCCATGTTGTTTGGGGACTCGACTATTACACCCAATTTGCAGTCATCTGTGAACTTTGTTAGCCAGAGGCCTTCTGTGTTGGCCTGTATTTCAGAGAAGTAGATCCCAAAAAGGAGAGGTCCCAAGACTGAACCCTGTGGTACCCCATTTGTCATATGTTTGTAGTCGGATTTGGAGTCTGCAATTTTTACAGTGTGGGTTCTGTCTCTGAGCCAGTTGGTGACCTATCTTGTGACATATGGATTTATACCCAACTTGGTGGGATTATTTATGATACCAGAATGGGGGATGGTGTCAAAAGACTTGGCGAGGTCAAGATAGGCTCCGTGGATTGCCTTACCCTTGTCCACGCTTTGGTAACTGTTTCAGAGAGGTCGACCAGGTTCAAGAGACATGATCTGCCCTTCACAAATCCGAATTGGGTGGGGTCCAGAGTTTGGAGGTTACCAATATCCTTGTTTATGAGTTCCATGATTATACTTTCCATGGCCTTGCAGACCAGGCTTGACAGGCTAATAGGGCGATAGTTCCCAGGGTCCATGGTGGATCCCCATTTGTGGAGTGGCACAACTGTTGCCATGTGCTATTCAGTGGGTAGAAAGCCTGTCAAGAGGCTATGATTGAATATAGTGCTTAGGTGGAGGGCTAGTTTGTCCTGAAGCTCCTGTAGAATGTAGCCAGGGATATTGTCCGGTCCCATTTATGCTGTGTTCTTGGCCTTCAATAGCACAGTTTTCACCTGTTCAGTTGTGATTGCAGGGACACTGCATTCTTCCAGTATGGCTATGGGCCCTTTAGGAGGTGATGGGGGGTAAAGTTGACACTGAACCTGTCAGCCAGGATGTTGGTGATATCAGTTGGTTCCATGAATTTTGTGCCATTGTGTTGTAGCTCAGAACAAATCTGGGTGTTGCCATTGAGATTCTTGACATAGCTGTAAAATGTGTTGTGGTTGTCCTTAGAGTCAGTGGCAATCTTATTTTCATAGTTTGCTTTGGAGGATTTTATGAAAGAGCTCAGCTTCTTGTTCAGGCTGACCAGGGAACTCCTCCACTTGTGGGATTTTATTCTCTTTTGCAACATTTCCTTCCCTCTGTTGTAGAGCTTGTTAATAGCAAAGGATCACCAGATTGGTTTCCTGTTTTTAGAAGACTGCATCTTGGTTCTATTAGGGATGGCACTATCCATGCACCCATGTAGGTTCTTATAGAGTGCGTTAGTATAAGATTTGGCAGTGGTAACTGTATTGTCCATCTGCATGGGTGTTGTGAAATTGGCCACTTCTGCCTTAAGTAGCACAAATCTGGCTTTGTAGAAGTTTTTTTACAGTGGTTTCCTTAGTGGGGGGTGGGGTGGGATGTGGATATCTAGGGTGATTAGTTTATGGTCAGATTTGACCAACTAGGAGCTGACTTCCAGTGTGGAGCACCTGTCACTCATGCTGGTAAGTACTAGTTCTAGGATATTTTTGCCCCTGGTAGGAGTGTGGACAAGCTGATCCAGGGAGTTTACAAATTCTAGGAAGCGTTGAGGAAAGGAGTTAGTACAAGAGTAGTTTTCCAGTTAATGGTGGGGTATTTGAACTCTCCCAATATTTGGGTGTTTGGTTGTGGTTATATCTTTGCCTATTAAACCTAACTGATACTGGCATACCTTAAACTCCATCCCTCTTTCTTTGTTGAATGAGCAATTGCATGGTGCTTAGACTGGTTCAGAGCTAAATTCTGCTCAGTTCTCACATACCGCCATCATCACACTGCAGTATGTCTTATTCATCTCTTATTCTCCCTTGTTTATGCATCTTGTACAAACATTTGCATGTATTTTCCATTTTACAACCAGAACATTCAGTACTATACCCATGCATCATGGTGTAGTATGGATGAAGCAAAAATGATAAAAGAAAAAAAGCTTGGTCTATGTTTGAATTATTTTCTGGCTGCTAGCAATAGGAAAGTGAAGAGGCTCAAAGTAGTGAAAAAAGGAACAATTAGAAGGTTTCATAATAGACACAAGTACTTGGGCATCTAAAACCATACATATTACACTGTTTCATATGGAAAATATCTTTTAGACTAGGCTCCTTCCTACAGTAGGAAAGGAATGACTATATCTTGAATTTGAATTCACCCTAATGCCGCATCATATGCAAAAATAAAAATAACACTAATAATCTGCAGAAGTGAATATTCCTTTTAGGCATGAAGTCAAAACAAAACTGTACTTTATGGTTTTGATAGTTTGTATATTTATTACTCTGAAGAGAACTGATAATTATGATTTTTCATTTTACTGCTTTGCAAGTACTGCAGTCTGTGACTTTTTCAAAGAACATTTTGGACTGAAGTCATCTAAACCTGCAAATGATAGTAACACTGTACTGTTGTAGGATATTCTTGAGTAACATTCAAGCTGACAACTGATCATTTGCCTTATACTGCACATTTCATGACATAATAGCAGTTCAGGAAAGTGGATGAAATGGTAATCTCAAATATTGAATGTTTGAACAGGCAAAATATTTTGTTTTATTTGTAATATTTATGGTGACCAGATATCTCTCTTTTTACTACCTTAAAAACACAAGCCCCAGGATTCATGAAGCTTGCGCCAGGCGCAGGCATAACGTAGGCGGTATAATGCCAAATATGGCCACCGAGCAATTCGGGTACGATCCAATTCCACGTGCATTATCAGCGTACGCCAGATCTGCGCAGATCTCGGCTCAGGTATGCTAATCACCCCATGCGCAGTACTGCAGCATGCAAATGAAGGTACATAGCGATTCATGAAATGGTGTAGGCATAGCGTAAGCCTACAGAAATGTAAAGCAAAAAAAAAAAATGGTTTACATTTCGCCAAACAGAACATCGGAGCCATGAAAGTGGACCAGACTCATGTATTACAAAGTTAACATATCCCAATGGCTAAACATACAACCAATGGCATAAGAAAAGATGCACAACACATAAAGAATAACATTTAATGTCATGGCCACAGTAACGCAAAGTACAACCACAGGGCATGTGTGCGCAAATGGGAACACAAGGAAAATATATACAAATGTCATAAAATTCCAATGTAACACAAATCTTGATTTCACCATAATAGTCAACGGTATGCATGCTACACCACAACCAAGCTGCAAGGGTTGCTAAGGGTCTGTGACACTGTCCGGCGCGGTAACTATGAATTAGTAGTCAATGCCATGCAAATGAGGCAAGTAATAGTGAATCGCAAGCGTCCCGCCGGCCTAAGGATGTACTATACAGCACAGCACTACAACAGCGAGGAGTGGTCTGGAGGAATACATGACATCAGGAGTGGGGTGTGCCACCGTAGCTGTAAGCATATTGGAGCAATGCAAATCTGGGCTGCCCATTGCTAAGCAAAGCTGCAGGATAGGGGTGTGGATGTAGGTATAGCTTTGCTTAGCTGAGAGCACACATGGTGCCCGAAAGCGCATGTGTACGTGGATGAAAACATGCCCAAAACCCGGTAAGTGGATGCACGTGCCGCGCACCACAGCTCAAAAAGGAAGTTTAGGGGAAGACAATAAGGAAATGCCACAGTAGGGTAATTGGAGTACAACTGAGCAATTAACACCTATTAACTCACAGTGAGCCATTGACAGCAGCTAACAAGGCTGCTAGCAGCAACCTGCAGAACAGGATAGGGGAGGTGTCAGATTGCAAAGAAAAGAGAACTGTAACCGCAGAGCAAAGCAAACCTGCAGTAGATCGGCTATAGAACACATTTCGCAAAACAATCCTGGTTTGGGAAAGTACAAAACAAGAAAGCAGGCTGCTGGATGCATGCCAGACAATGGGAGGGGAATCGTTAAGAAAAGTTAAGGCAAGGGCAAGAGGTAATCCATGGCAGCTAAATGTAATTCAACACCAAAGGCACCACAATAGCAGTACCTGTGGTAAAACACATAAAACACCCTGCAGCTCCGATTGTACATACATACCCTATGACATCATCAGTGTTCAAAACACAATAGTATAAAGTATGAAGGCACCTCACACACACTTGTGTATTCCCAAACACTGCACCATCGGTGTAAACAGACGGGGAACTTTTACAATGTACTTGTTGGGAGCTGCCATAGCTGTGATTCATCACCATGTGTTGTAGACTGAAGGTGTTGTGGAAGATGATGCTGACAACCACCTCAGGCTCCAGAGTAGGAGAAGAGTGTTCAGACCAAGGGTAACCTACCAGGGGCTACATCATCTGGAGATAGTAGAGTGTTACAGGGTGGACAGGGACATCATACAGCAAATAGTTGAGCTGTGCCGGCCATGCCTGAGATTCAGAAACAACAGAGGGGAACCCATCCCAGTGGACACAAAGGTATGTGTAAGCTTGAGAATACTAGCCACAGGTACCTTTCAAATGTCAACTGGAGATATCATGGGGATCTCACAGGCATCAGCATCCAGGTTACTCCACCAGTTCCTGGATGCCATGTTGCCACATGCCAATAAGCATATATACTTCTTCCGAACTCAGGAGGAGTTAGCCAGCAATATGCGTCTCTTCCACCAGGTGGCACACTACCTGGAGGTACTGGGTGCAATAGACAGCATGCACATACATATCAAGTCACCACCTGGTGAGCATGGTAGGCACTACATAAACCACAAGGGATACCACTCCATCAACTGCCAGGTTGTGTGCAATGCCCAGGGCATTATCATGGATGTGTGTGCTGGCAGCCCTGGAAGCTACCATGACTCCCACATCTGGCATGCCTCACAGCTGTATCAGGTATTTGTCAGGGGGGACATTCCATATGGCCACCTTATGGGGGATGCTGGCTATGCACTGGAGCCGTGGATGATGACTCCCATCAGAAATGCACACACACCCATGCAAGAACGCCATAATGAGGCACACACACAAACCAGAATCATCATAGAGTGTGTGGTTGGGATGCTGAAATCATGGTTCCATTGCTTGGACATATCTGGTGGAGCCTTGCAGTACTCTCCAGGCACGTGTGCCCACATCTTTATAGTATGTGCCATGCTACATAATATGATCCTGCGGAAACAACTGCAGCAGAGACATAATGGTGAAGGCCCTCACAGCCTACCGCAATTGCCAAGGCCATCACAGGCAAAGAGGGATTCGGATCACGACCACCCTGTGCCAGCCCCAGTAGCCAGATGGAGGTGTGCCCAATATGCCCACACCTTGGCAAAGAGGGAACATATAGCACATACACTGACAGTGTAGGCTCCTACGGACTGACACACTTCTCCACCTGCACACACAGTAAAATGGATGGCACACACACACAACCACCTGTAAATTGTAATGTATAGGTGGCCTACTGTGTGAATCCTACGTAGGCAGCCCTCAACTATTGCACACACAACAGCTATTGGAACAAGGAAAGTCAACACCTGAACAGTAAACGAAGCTAACAGCATATGTTGATACTGTATGTATAGGTTCCTAGGTACATCGGTAGGTACATACCCGATTGCCAGAGGCCATTCATCAGCCTAGGCAAAATGTGTCTGCTGTCGCCACCCCATCGATTAACTAACTGGCCTCTGTGGAGCAGAGCCAATTGCTGGATCCATGTGTGTAACCACTGTTCCCCACCTACTCTGCATGGATTCCCTGGTGTGTTAATGAGGGGCTCCATATAATGTAATCAGGGATGTAGTGCCAAAGCATGGGGAGTACCCATGACAGGTATCTGTCACCCCAGCATTCTCCAGTTATGGTTGTGTCAAGGTGTAGCACATTACAGTGTGTGGCTCACTGTGACATAGATTCCCAATGCTGGAGCACATCCATTAAACATCACTTGGACATACCATTAGTAGGTATCATCCATATGTAAACTAACTGAGTTACACATTTGATTGCAGTATGGAGGAACAGCCATAGTACAGTCCACATACAAAACACCATAACACTTGTACAAATCCCAGATGACCAAGTGGTAAAGCCACTGACTGTGTCGTGCATGTTCCCGGTTCCACGTCCTGCAAGGTCCGTTACGTAATCCCGATGGCGTGAATAATGGATGTCGGATGCAGGTCATTACAGCACATTTAAGCACATGTTAGTGGGTTTATGTGGCGGCAAGTGATGGTAAGCGTCATTTAAACATGACTACACGGATATGCGCAAAACAGATCTAAGCTTTGCTGAATTTCGCGCAGATCCTGGTCAAAGATGTCCAGAATAGGTGAAACCAGCATTATTCACCCTTGTACTAATAGTGCCTGCTCTGAGAGGTAAAACGACCACTGCCAAGAGTAGAACACACAACCATGTACACAATCACCTACCACTAAGCTACCCGAGATGGACCAACGGCAGGTGTGTATTGTGATAGGTTAAAACACAAAAGGGCGGAGTTCAGGAAACAGTATAAACCACCATGTACCCAATGAAAGGTGTGTTCACTCTCTCTCTCTCTCTACATATATATATATATATATATATATATATATATATATATATATATATATATATAAAACAGGATAGAAAGGGTGATAGAGAGATGTATGCCGATATATACGGATATACATATATCTGCTCATATATAGATAGGTTAACGACATGTACACAACCATGGAGGTACAAATAAATAGGATACTGCCAACTACCGAATGCTTTACATACCGACACGTGTAATCACGAGGCTTAAAGACCGAAAGACCACAGTACCGGAACACTAGAACCATGAGTAATATTATCAAGATGTTAAGGGACATTTAGTTATTGCTGCTGGTGCTATGGTCCAGGTAGGTACTGTGTTTAAGTGTGTTTCTGTTTGCTGTAGTGTGTGTAAGTGTGTGTTGAGAGTGCGGTGTGTGTTTCCATGGGACTGTAATGTGTGTGTGTGTGTGTGTGTGTGTGTGTGTGTGTGTGTGTGTGTGTGTGTGTGTGTGTGTGTGTGTGTGTTTGCATTGTGTGTCTGTTCGTGCTAACTCGGAGGTAGATTATTACAGTAGGTGTGGTCATAGCCGGCCTTAGGCATACAGTTACCACCAGTCCCACTTTGAGAGGGACAGTCCCTCTTTGGGCAGTTGTGTCCTGACAAAAAATATTAAAGAGGGCAAATGTCCTGAGATTGCAGGACATAGTTATGCCCCACATATTATGTAATAGTTGCATTAAATAGTTATTCCTGTATCTAAAATACGTAAATGTTACAAGAAACATAATAAGCAACTAAAGTGCTACAAGAATAAGGTTTTATTTAGGACAAAAGTAAGTTGTATCCTTTGTACTGACTGTGGGTATGTGTCAGCCTCTAAACCCCGATGTGTGTCCTGCAAATGTCCCACAATGGCCATTTGAAAAGGTGGCAACCCAAGCCAAAGAGGTTCAGTCACCAACACAACTGCAATGAGTGCAAATATCTGTGACAGAAATACATGAGACAGCTTTCATGTAGCAACATTTCATTACATATCGATGTATTTCCGGAGGGATTGAAGGATCAACATCACCTGCATGCTATATAGGAACCAATTAACAATGGCTTAATGAATAAGCCTGCAATAACTATAGTATTAGTCTACTAAATTATAGGTCTTCAATTAGGGATGGAGCCCCCACACACATATTGAATATGTATAAATGCAGTCCCCACAAACCTTTATCTGCTATGTACACCCACCTACATCTCCCCCACACCTGAAACAATTGCAATACAGACTGTAATAACATCACAAACATCCACTCACTCAATGACATCTGCAGAAGTGTTAACATACCTTGTGAGAGACACACTTGTAATGGCGCCATGTGAAATCGTTGCTGTTGTACAATGGAACAGACGCAGATGTAACAGGTTTTGTTTGCAATAGTCTCATATCAGACGGTTGAGATAACAGCTACACTCACATGTAGAACTACATATTCTAGCCATCACACACAATCCACAGGGGACATGAATTCAAAATATCTGCGTTTCTCCATATAGCAGTTGCAATTCATCACAATAAAACACATCCAGGCCATCTTCCTCGAAGGTAGGGCAAACGGATAATGCCCAAGTGGAGTATTCAATTATACCCCACTGTTGCCGTGTAATTGGCTAATGGAGTAGCTGCACAGCTGATGCGCATGTAATAATTTACTCTGGAACACCAGTTGGTGGCAGGATACCACATGCTACAGGTATCTACGTATAAAATGATGGCTTGCCATACATTCAAACCGTATGCTCATACCATAGAACCGTTTAAACAAAAAATGAGTAACACAGATCTTTTCATAAACAAGGACCACTAAGAAGGTATGTAGAGCACTCAGTATGTTAGTGTATGTAGTGCCTATTCTGTATTAATGAAAGTGTACGCAATGCATACAGTGGGAAAAGGTATTAGGTAGTGATGTCTTGTTGAGCATAGTAACGCTTGTAGAAATTGTGTGTACTGCTGTGGGCCACAAGGTAAACACCTCATACACCACAAGGGATGCTACATAAGGGCTTTAAACATAACAATTCCACTCCAGCCGCTGTCAGTGGTAGGGTTTGTCCAACAAGTACGTGCCATAACAGGGGATAGTATATGTTGATATACTGTAACAGTAGGCATATGTATGGGCATATAACGAGAATAACATGCCTAAGGTGGTCCTGCTGTGCAATTATGCTTTGCATTATGGGATATTGT
Source organism: Protopterus annectens (assembly GCF_019279795.1). NCBI lineage: Eukaryota > Metazoa > Chordata > Ceratodontiformes > Protopteridae > Protopterus > Protopterus annectens. Next base: position 180,183,644 of record NC_056728.1, read on the forward strand.
TTCAAAAATGTGAAATGTACAGTATTATAGGTAGATATGTCAAATATTTTACATAGCATTACTGTTATATTATGCAAAGATAAGGTATGTCTATTGGCATGTACAATACACAATAACAGGATAAATATGGCTTGTAGTCACCAGACAGTGTAACAGCATGATAGCTAATTGAAATGGAAGAGCTACTCAATTATCCATGCCCAAAGGACATGTAATAGCTTCATAGGTTCATAGTTAGGTACTATGCTGTCTGGCCAAATCCATTTGTAAGCCCAACTACAGTGTTTTCAATGGCGGCACCTCCTTAGGTTAGTGTCCTGTGCCTGTGAACAGCAGAGCCATTTATTTCCTGCACCTGTGCACAGTACAGCCACTGCAGTGATCCCTGGCGTACATGTCTGTCTCCCATCCACCCATCGAGGTATCTCATGAAGAGTGCTAGTGAGGGTCCCTGCCTGATGTACATAGGAATCATGTTCCAAAGCATGGTGAGTGTCCGGTTCAGGAATGTATCCCTCCAGCACATCCTACTCATCGTTGCATTTGGGTACATATCCCAGAGCATGTTGGTCTCAGTGGCTTTTGCTTATGTTGCTTATGTGGAGCATATCCATCAATATTGTTGTAGTCATGGGCCTTGTATGTTCAGCAGAGATCACCTCTGAGTATGCAGTATGCAAATGAGTACAGTTGGGGTTTCTGTAGTTGTGCTGCATACGTCATCCTTCAGAGATCAGTAATCCTGTTGGTGTGTTAATGTTGTGTTATTTAAAGCCATTGCTGTTCTGTAAGGTACACCACAAATGGGGTGTTTTACCCTTGAACATGTTTCATAAGTCAGGAGTATAGAGGGACAATGGCTGCCTTTGTTCCGGCTACAAACCCATTACAGATTAGGGTGGCCACGTAGAAGTATATCCATGCCACCTTGGCAATATGGTTATCAAAGGAGTGGGTGCTATCTACGTGTGTACTAAGATCCCTTATAATGTCTTATGTATGTAGGGGACTACCACCTATGTGATAGTCAATGGGTGATTGTTGTAATCCAAAGGGGATGCCTATGCACCTTGTGGCATGCAGCTTGAGGGCATGTTATCAACACCAGGTATGCATCACAGTGACACCCTTATGAAGGGTGTCTGTATCAGCTAGTGAATCAATCATGGCTCCTAGTTTGCAGTCATCTGGAAACCTATTCAGGGAAAGTCCTTCTGTGCTAGCCTGTACCTCAGGGAAGCATATACCGAACATGAAGGGCCCTATGACCCAGGACTGGGTTATGCCAATTGTAACAGATGTACAGTAGGAACTATGGTATGCTACCCTCACTGTGTGGGTCCTGTCTGTGAGACACTTTGCATAACATCTCGAGATGTAGGGGTCGATGTGCAGGTGGATGTGTATATTGACAATACTAGAATGGGGAACGGTGTTGAAAGCCAATGAGAGGACAAGATATGCTGTGTGGACCTCCTTACTATCATCTACTACCTTGGTAACTGTCTCAAAGGACTCCAGCAGGTGTAGGAGCCATGGTCTGGCCCTAACAAATCCAACCTGGGAGGTATCAAAGGTTTGGAGGCCACCAATGTCTCTGTGAATGACTTCCATGATGATGTGCTCCATAGCCTTGCAGAACAGTCTAGTCAGGCGTATAGGGCAATAGTTCCTCTGGCCCATTGTGGCACCACCTTTGTGGAGTGTGATAACTGTTGCTGTGCACCATTCAGGAGCCACAATGCCTGATACAAGGCTATTAGTGAATTTGGTGCCCAAGTGGGGAGCCATGTCATTCTGAGGTTTGTGTAAATCGCAGCCTGGGATGTTGGATGGCCACATGAAGTCTGTGTTCCAGGCTTTAGAGAGTGCAGGTTTGAACTGCGTAGTTGTGACCACAGGGACTCTGAGAGTAGTGACATACCTCCATAATGCTTTGTGGTAGTCCTTGGAATGTGTCACAGTAATGTTTATGTAGCTAGCTTTGGAGGATGTGATAAGGGATCTCAGATTCCTACTGAGACTGACCAGGGAGCTACCCCACCCATGGGACTGTACTCTACTTTGCAATAGTCTCCTCCTTCTGTTGTACATTATGTCCATGGCAGTGGACCCCCAGAGTGGCGTCCGTTATCTGGTGGGTACCGTCATGGCTCTGTTTGTGATAGCATGATCCATGCAGTCGTGTAAGTGCTAATGAAGTGCAGCTGTGTATGTTTCAACGTTTGTAACTATATTGTCCTTCTGTATGGGTGTCTTGAAGTTTGCTACTGCTGTCATAAGAAGCCTGAGGTTGGCTTTGTAGAAATATTGTACTGTTTTCCGTGAAGGCTGTGGTGCCGGGATGTGGATAACAAGGGTGATTTGCATACATTCAGAACTGACCAATGAGGGGATAACCCTAGGTGTGGAACACCAGTCACACATGTTGGTAATGTCCAGGTCTAGGATATTGTTGGCCTTGGTGGTGGTGTGTATAGGTTGATCCAGGCGATTGGAGGTTATGAATCCCAGAAAGTGTTGGCCTAATGTGTCGGTACATGAGTAGGTATCCCAGTTAAGTGTGGGGTAGTGTCAGTCTCACATCAGTAGTTCCTGTTTGAACCCTACTTTCCAGTACACCAAGAAATGAGGGCCGTTAACCATGGGGTATGGTGTGGAATCCGTAGCAAGCTACAATTTGTATAGCAGTTGTGGCCACAGTTAGTTGCACTTGGATTACCTCTGATGCATTGTGCTAAGCAACCAGCCTGGAGGTGTGTACATCCTTGTGAAATATGGACTGAAAGGTGTGGTCTGCGTAATAGCCTGTCAGTGCAGGGCTGCTCTCCGGAGCTTAGAAGCAGATCCCAGTGACTGCAGAGATATCATAGTGGTCCATTATAAGGAGTGCCTCGGCTGTGTGTGTTTGAGATGAAGATGTCAAGCATTGAGTAACACCACCTCAGGTTTTGCTTGCCGGTTCCTGTTCTGGTGGTGAATATGTTATTTGAAATGTGTCTAATACAGGCAGTATATGAGCAGCAAGAGCCTTAGACGTTATCCATAATCCCAGCCCAACAGGTGCAGGTCATCTGTGCCAAAGCATCGTGTTTTGTCGACCATGTCATTCAAAGCAGACAGATACTGGATACCCTTGGAATGACAGCAGAAGCATAGGCAACTGTTGAAGTGAATAATTCAGTAGTTGTACTGTGGTATTAGTCTGGACGAATGCAGAATGCTTCTCAGGGCTTGGGTGATACCTGCCTGGGCTACAAGATCGGAGAGCTATTGCATGTCCCTGTACATGTAGTCCAGGAAGTTACATTTCAGGGTATTCACACTAACATGGAGAATGACAGTCATATTGTACCTGTTGATGAGTGACCTGAGTGCATAGGTTATGTTGCGGATCCTGTTACCCGACAGCCAGATGAAAGTGACTATCACCTTGTGTAGCCTGCTGAGTGGGACATCAGTGTGACCGCCTACAGAGTCACCTATGACTAGTGTGTTGGGTATGTTATAACACTCTATTGGCTGTAGTTGATGGGAACACATGAGTCAGTGGGCTATAAGTAATTGGTGTTGTGTTTGGTGATGGGGGCTGCCTCTGTTGCCTACACAGAGTAGTATGGAGAGGCTCCACAAATGTTGTAGTCTTACTATGTGTGGCCTGTGGTGGTGGAGATCTAATGAGACTATGTGATGAGTGGGGTGTGGTGCAAACGTTTAACATCCCCACATGATTGTCAGGTTCAGTCTGGGTTGGAGAGAGCATTACCTCCAGCATGGCTACATATGTGCATCTCCCACAGGCTGTAGTGTCATATGTTAGAAGGTGAGCATTGACTGTGTACATGAGACAATTGCTATATTGCCTCATGTTGCCCATATTCATCATATAGACAGGCAATAACACTGGTAATTGACACTTGGACATGCCTGTATATTCAACCATTTCTCACAAGATATGTGAGGTAAGTGTGTACAACAGCTGTTGTACTGTAAGCAAGCTGGAAATGTAAGGACAACAGTGTTTACCTGTAGAAAATTAGTAGGATTGAGTGCTATAGTAATTAGTAGCTCATGAAGTGCTTACATGTTCTGAACAAGTGCTGAGCATGAATAAGCAATACAAATAGGGTGTTGGATAACATAAACTCACTGCCCCCCAGCAGGTACACAATCACATATCCATGAACACAACAGAGCCCCTGTAACCATAACTATGATGGTACAAGGTGCACTCAGGTTGCATGTGACCTGTCCACATCCCTGGTCGTATAATACACATATGGCAAAACAGTTTGCTCTACACATGCACTTCCATGTAAAACATAGGTTCATGTCAGTCTGTGAAAACACTGAATGGAGCACACCAACAGTTATCACAACCCACAAAGTGGAGACGCCACTCATAATGGGAGGCACTGCACTATTACCCTGTTGAGTATAGTCTCAAAGTCCATGAACCTTAATCAACGTAGATATTGTTAGCAGTAGAGATGTAGATGACAGTACAGATGAATTCACACTGCATAGCATACCTGTGACAGGTCATAGGACATCATCACCTATACTGTGTTTCACCTACACTCAGTATACTACATGTACCTTCGTATGTCACAGGAGTGTTCTACCAGTGGCCTGTTGACAGAAGCAACACTAAAAAAGGTGTCTGAGTGACATGTGCATATCACACCAGTGGCAGCTACAGTAAAACAGGGTTAATGTTTTGTACTCCCCCCTCATTTTAGCCCATACCACACAGACAAATGGGAGGCATCTGCGTATATAAGTATGTGAATGACCATGACCTAGGAGCAATAGCTGACTCAGTGTTGTGGACAACATACAGAATGGGCTTTGTAGGTGAGGTGCATGACATATGTGCACAATCTGACAGCTGCTTATTGCATTGTCACCGCTAGGTTAATAACCCTGTACCCATTAACTACCACCTAGGCAGTGGTCAACATTATGGACACTGTGTGTAAGGGATGGTGCTGTGCAGTTTACCTCCCTGAGCTAGTGACATCACCAGGCCTATTAGGTAGTCATAAGAGGCAACCCAAGTCATGACAGGATGCAATCCATGAGCATGGAAATCATTGGACAGCCATACTCAGCACTCAAGTGACCAATATTGGATCACATATCACCTTTAAGGGGTATTGGCCATGCTTGGATGGGCGACACCAGCCTTCATAATCCTGATCTCTACTATGCAGCATGCTGCCTACACTGCATAAAGACATGTGCAACACTGTGATGTTGGACATGCTACACGTACATATCCTGATCTGAAAGACATACTTCATGGACAGCCACCTTACTAGTACAAGGATTGCCACATGCTGGACAGATCCCTGTGCCATACATGTTACATACTCCTGCCATACCTTGCAACCCTTTCCAGCAAAGCTGCACATGTCATCTCTGTCATACATGGTGCGATGACCACATGGTAGATGTATCATTAACTATCTGGATCAGTAATGTGGCACTGATTCACCTGTCGGCAGGAATATGGCTGTTGGATACAGCTAGAAAACCTTACATCCTATGCCCATACATGGCCCAGGGCATACACTCTACTACATGACCTTGGCCGTACATGCTATAGTTGATAACCATCCCTGCGAATACCATCCGGCTAGCCATTGACACATGTGTATCACATGTGCAACACAGGCAATATGTGGCAGGATGTTGAACTACTGTACAGTGCCATGTAGATGTATATGGCAAAACACATGCATGTAAAGGTTTCTGTGCGCATGTCTGCATTGTCACTGCTCATGTCCGTTAAGGCAGTGTATGTGATGATATGTGACATATACACAGCATCAAGGTCAACAGCTTTAATGGGGACACATCCAGGCATGTGCTGATAGGTAAGAACACCAGTACAGGCAAACAGGCATGCCCACATCAAGACAGCATTCGCATGGAGTATGATCAATGTAATGAGGTGAAACATATATATGGCGATAATATCCAATCCCCATTGGGTGTTACAAGTGTGTGACACAAACATGTCAGTCGTGTCAGTGTTATGACGATTTGCAAAGACAACTGTTCATATGTACTAAATGTGATACACATGTATGTGCAGCTGTATCTCTGTGCATCTCTGAGATGCTGTGATATGTCTCCATCATTATGTCTTCCAGATAATGCCTCGATCATGACTGCCAGCATATAGCCGGTTGGAGGATGATGCCCTCATACCATACCTCCAGGATAACTATGAGGTATTGTTCAGCCATGTGCCACAGCATGCCCAGCAGCGTGATGACCTGTGGCAGGAACTTCGCAGGAGGGTTAATCATGTGGGTGGCCATAACCGCACCTACCAGCAGGTGCACAGACACTGCATGGACCTGATCCGACATGCAAAACAGCGTGCCAATGCAATCGCCAGGGAACAAGGTAGAACAGGTGGTGGGCCACCAACCCAGCCCCCACTCACACCTACCGAGGAGCTACTGGCCAGCCTGGGGACCCCATCAGAACAGCATCCACAAACTCTAGCTGCCATCATGGAGGTGGGTGTCTCCCAACCACCGAGCCTGGAGTTGCCTGGTAAGTCACTACTGCACATATAACTATTATATCCCATTTAGTTGCATGTGTCACTGTACAGTATGTAATTTAACATCATATGCAAGGTATGTTTACACACATGCTGCATACTATAGTATGCTACCCTGTGTATGCACACATGTGCATACTCCATAGTATATGCTATTGCACTGGCGAATGTGTTAACATGCACAGTGCACCCTGTAGCTGTCATACAGTCAAGGATAATGATCAAACTGCTGTGTCACCCCTCTACAGGTACCTCTGCCTTGCTGCAGAGACAGCAGGCCGTTGCAGGTGAGACAGTTATCAGTATCAGGCATGTGAATGCACAGATCTATTTGCCATGTGGCCAGTTAACACATGTACACATAATGTATGGTCCAGTCACGATATACAGGTGGCATCTTTCATCAATCACACTGGCTACCCATGTGCAATATATACAAATTAAATGAAACACCGACATGAAACCACAGCAACTGTCATTGGTAGATGTGTGGACAGCTGTGCATACAACTGTGAAGTTGTTCAATGTAGGAATATGTACTATACATCAGAACAACACGTGGGGTATGCAAACAGTACTACACAGTGAGCTGGGATATGGGCAGCCCACAGGATTCACCATTGTGGATTATGCCCCTGCAATGAGTGCAGACATTGTGATGTACCATCTGACATGTCCCAGACATGTAGTGGTCCAGCTGCAACATTGTCTCACTATCCCATAAAACATTTCCCACATACCAAACATACAACCCTTTGTCTGCATAACTACATGTTAATGTCAAGGACATATGCCTCACATCAGCCATGTGTACTGTTAACCTGTGCTGGTCCACATGGTGTATCACAGGGATGCATGCTTACTACCATGATCGTGTGAAATGCATGGCTTCTGCTATGGCACATGCCTGCTGTTGTGTGCAACCCAGGGATGTATGCTAATTACCACTATTAATGTCTGAGCTGCATGCCGTCTGCTGTATCACATGCATGCTGCATGCCTTCTGTCAAATCACAGGCATGGTCTGTGTGTGTCTGTGTGTGTCTGTGTGTGTCTGTATGTGTGTGTGTGTCTGTGTGTGTGTCTCTATTGTAATGTAGAGCCTTTGTTTGCCTTCCAGGTGATGTAGGTGCATTACCCTCCTGCAGTCCATCTTATGTTAGTGTCCCCACAGACTCTAGCAGTGATGAACATATGCTTGAGGTACAGTCAGGGTTGTCAGGGGCTGAATCTGTGCCATTGGTTGCCATCCCACCTATATCCCCCCTCTTCCCCACACAGTTCTCATGCCAACACATACCCCATCACCAGTGGCCATAGAGGAAGGACAGTTAGCGTGTGTTAGCTTGGAACAGGAACATGTGGTGGTTACGGAAGGTGTGTCTTCACACCATGGTGTCAGTGAAATGACTGCAGATGTGCCACACAGGCATGTGGCCAGTGCTGCTCGTAGGAGGACCTCTGGCAGACATGTACCTGCAGGACAGAGCGCAGCAGCTGGTGTCACCAGATGCATGTTTCAGACTGTAATGGTGGCACAGGCACATGCTGAATGGCAGAAAAGAGAAGGGCAGAGGCTTCAGAGGGCTGCTATCCGTTCTTTAAATGACAACATCCAGGCATTGGCAAATGCTCAACAGCAGATTGCTGATGTTTTGGACAGGCGATTGGGTGGAATCCTTGACCATGGCATGGCAATCCATGAATGTGAGCTTTCTGTGCTGGAACATCTGGTAGGAGTGAGGCATAGGCCACGTGGATGTAGGCCAGCTACACCATGTGGTGCAGGTCAACGTGAATGAGCTACCTCACATGCCTGCTCCCATAGTGCCGGTAGCAGCAGCAGTGCAGCTGATGCTGCGCTGTCCACACCAGGACACAGCAGGCCAAATGGACGTGGCCCTGGATGGTCCCAGCGGGGACACGGTTCCAGTGGACATGTGTCATCGGACAGTACCCAATCTGTACCTCTGCCGGGTAGTGCCCGTGCAACCCCTGGCAGGCACAGGTCACATGGCCGTGGCTGGAAACAGTGAGCTGTAAATCCTGGTCTGTACAATCTGAAGCTGTCAATAATACCCCTGTGTAGGCCAGACACATGGCAGAACTGTGTGCACACATACACGCACACACCAGAAACATTTGTAGGGCACCGCAACACCCACATGCATAACAACCACACACGTCCAATTAGATCACGGGCCCTAACCCACACACATGATGTCATCCACTGGTGCAGCCTAGGCCCCTGGCAAACATTATCACCCTGTGCATATGATGATGCCTGTGCTGCATCCCTATCATCCACACCATCGGTGCAGGGACATGCTCATATGGTCTGATGCACAGGGTGAACAGAATAGTGAGATAAGTGTATATTACAATTGTTATGTACTGTTAACACACAGCAGACATACCATGTAGTACAGGTTTAGAATGCATTGTTTTATGTTCACAGTATGTGTCTTGGTAACAACAGTAACAGCATGTTGGTAATGATGCCCTGCTTCCCTCCTTAAGGTCTAATTGCATGAGCCAATACGTAACAGTGTTTGTAGTTAGAATGCATTGTTTTATGTTCACAGTATGTGTCTTGGTAACAACAGTAACAGCATGTTGGTAATGATACCCTGCTTCCCTCCTTAAGGTCTAATTGCATGTGCATTAAGTACCAGTGTTTGCAGTTTCCCATGTGTAAATGTGGAGTACTCACAGGCATGTATGGCAATACCAGCATGCTATACGTAGCCTCAACCGCACGGTTAGAAAGGTTGACGTTCCAAAGATGTCTACACATATACTGATCGAGGAGCATGTGAGCTGTGTACTAGGCTACAGTGGCTAGAGACGTGACATCCATACCGGGTGACATCACAGGTACAGTTACATGGTGTGGTGGGTTTACACAGCGGTCTAGCTGATGTCAAGGGTAGAGGCCAGTTGATAGCATGAGGCCTCACTGTGTAGCAGTAATACACTTTCACATTACAGGATGAGAACACACACAGACATACACAGACACACAGTAACATGCCCACACTCACAGGGTCAATGACACTATAACACACATTTGATAGTGTTGAGGTGAGGACCCCTGCCTATGTGGTAATCACCATTACAGTACTGTGCACCCACTTGATGCGACACAGAGAATGAACATGTACAGGTAGTCAGTAATGCCTAAGACCGACGGCATCAACAGGGTAGTAGATTGCATCATCTTGAGGGGTTATGTGCCCTATCTGTTCTCTATGGTAGCATACATCCTCACTCCATGCACCAGACAGCCATACATACATACACACACACACTAGAGTCCACAAATGTCATGTACATACAGATAGCTAACATGTGTGTGATACACACACCACCCCTGGCTATGTCTTGCTTTCTACACTGCAGTATGTACAGATCTCTACAACAGTGTACAGGGGTGTGTAACAATTGGGATGTATTCCCCACCATACGTGGCATATATGGTCACACAAGCAAACACACATGGCAGTACTGTGAATCAAACACCTGTTATCTTATGATATGCCTGACAGACATACAGCAGTATTGCCCGCATTACAATGTGTACCGACGCTACCTTCGGCAATTGTGCTGCTATATGCACATGGGAGGATTTAAGTGTTACAGGTGTCAAGTGATTTACAGTCAGTGACACCCTGACCGCTGGGTAGGTTGTATGTCTTCACCTTCAATTAACAGAAACATCGCTTACTGTTTGCACATGTTATGGTAGGACGGCTTGTGACACACCTGTGAGCTGTCTTCAGCAAACATCCATCTGTGAATGTGGCCCCCCACTTTATGTATACACATCCATCCATACCTGATGTACATTTTACCGTACTGTCAGTATTTCACCATATACAGGTGTCAATGATGGGGCTGCATTGCAACTGCATGTTGTAATAAGACACAGATGAACTGCAAACATCAGCTACTGCACATGCATGGTAGCTGAATGCACACCACTACATGTACATGTGTGTAGGTCCTACATTCCTGTCATGTAGCCATGCTTGTATGCATTGCAATTGGTGGACATGTTTGATGACATACATGACACATGGACTGTTGTATGATATGATAGTTGTCATGGGTAACCAGTACAGAGGGAATGTTAACTCAGTCAACATTGCTACCTTATGTACTGTTAGCATTCAGCAGCCATGGACCTACCTTCCATGTGCATGCGTGTAATTGCTGTAGCCACGTGTCTGCACAAAGGACAGCAAAAGCTATGCTATGTACATATGTGTTGTGTGTGTGTGGGGCATGTACATATCCACGGCAGTTACATGTATGTCATATCCAAACATGAGTGTGTTTTCTGGTGTACAGCAACAGTTATCTGTTACAGCTGTATAAGACCCAGGGCCCCTGTTAAGTGTACAGCCGACCTGGTTATCATTACATTGCATAACACATGATGGAACCCTGTCAGTACATGGGCAGTCTGCACAGTTGCTGTATAGCTAGGTACAGTCCACTGGTCATGAGTAACATGGTGTTGTACTAATGTATGGATGTGTGTTGCTGGTCCAAGGACATGGTGATGTCTGAGGGCTACATACCAGAATGCGGCATTTACCACTGTGATCTGCACCTGACACATCTGTGATGGCTTTTGAGAGTGTACTGGTCAGTACATGTGAGTGGCCTTCATGTACATGGGGACACTAACACCTGGAGCGGTCCGTAATGGTCTTATGGCCCACATGTCTGTATCTAAGGTATACGGTGGTAGTGCTATTGTGCACAACTGAGCCTTATGCCAGGTGTTCCTCACTGCACAGATGTCAGTATTCCCCATTGTTGGATCTAGATTGGCAGCTATGATTACGAACGCTACACATCTAGCACTGTTTAACATACACATACAATGCAGTTGTCCTGTAGGTGTCAGGGTGTTTACCTGGTCTCAGGTTCTTCGTCTATGTATGGTACTATATGTGCGAAGTAGCCACTCCTGCCAGGACATCCCCACGGTGGTATTAGTGTGCCAGGTTTAGATTGGTACAGCTAAGTTGATGGACAGCAGCAGATGTTATGTAGAAGACATATGATGTCAGATATATGTAGTGCAGTGTTCATGCTAACAATGATGACTATCGACACATTGTGCCCTTCCGTGTTTAGAATCTGTGTGCATACAAGACAACCATTCGCTACTAAGTGTGTGAGCATGCCCAGTACGCCGTTGTGTAGATGGACATATAGTGCATTCCAAACGGACGTGTGCTACTAAGTGTGTGAGCATGCCCAGTGACACCTTGTGTCGGTTATGTGCCTCTGTGTATGGGCATGACCATTGTAATCCTGTATAGCGATAGTGGTCATCCAGGCAACAGATGGCCATACCCAACTTCAGGATGGATTCCTACATTGAACACACTGGTTCACAGGTATGTACACCGTAACTGCCAGCATCCATGTCGATGTCAGCATTCCTAGAAGGTCATATTGACTGTCTTGAAAGGTGTACTGTCTGTGGCATGTCTCGTATCTATGTAGTGTTGTAATAGTGCTCCATAGATAGGCAGTTGTCCTGCTCACACCACTGCCATGTGTTTGTCTCTGTCTGCCTTGGGACAGTAATGTGCTTTTAGACTGCTCGCACTCCATACAATCCCTATCGGTGTTTGTTCCATTGTTGATGATGTCACCCACCTAGAAGTATGCCTCTGGGAGTGCTGTGATCCAGTAATCTTGGTAGTGCGTTCTGTAACTGCGTAATGCTGTAGTGTGATAAGATAGTTAGGTCTATGTTCTAATCTCAGCCCTGCCAAGTGTGTGTGTGTGTTTCCAGCTGCCTGGGGACAGAGTAATGCTTTTAGACTGCTCACTCTCCATACAGTCCCTATCAGCTTCTTTGCCTTTGCTGATGAAGTCACCCACCTAGAAGTATGCCTCTGGGAGTGCTGGGATCCAGTAATCTCGGTAGCGTGTTCTGTAACTACGTAATGCTGTAGTGTGATAAGGTAGTTAGGTCTGTTTTCTAATCCCAGCCCTGCCAAGTGTGTGTGTTTCCAACTGCCTGGGGACAGAGTAATGCTTTTAGACTGCTCACTCTCCATACAATCCCTATCGGTGTCTTTGCCTTTGCTGATGATGTCACCCACCTAGAAGTATGCCTCTGGGAGTGCTGGGATCCAGTAATCTTGGTAGTGTGAATGCTGCCGAACAACCCTTAGTGAGGTGACATAAGACTTTACAGACCCAGGGTAACCTACTAGGGGCTACATGAGGTGGAGATAGTGGAGCACTATGTGGTGGACAGAGACCTCCTACAGTGGCTTGTTGAGCTGTGCCAGCCACACCTGACACATAGAACAGGCCGAGAGACACACATCTCAGAGGATACCAAGGTATGTGTTGGCCTAGGTATGCTAGCCACAGGTACCCCCAAAAACACAACTGGGGATATCATGGGGATCTCACAGGCATCTGCATCCAGAGTATTGCACCAGTTCACAGACGCCATGTCACCACATGCCAGTGAGCACGTACATGTCCTCAACACACGTGATTTGTTGACCAGCAATATGCGTCTCTTCCACCAAATGGCAGACTACCCTGGGTTACTGGGTGCTATAGCCTGCACACACGTACACATCAAAGCACCACCCAGTGAGCGGGGTAGGGCCTACATTAACTGCAGGGGCATACACTCCAACAGCTAGGCCGTATGCGATGGCCAGGGCATTAAACTGATTGTGTGTGCTGTCTGCCCTGGAAGCTATGATGATTCCGATATATGGCATCTGACGCAGCTGTACCACACCTTTGCCAATATGGACATCCCCTACAGTCTCCTAGTGGGGGATGCTGGGTAACCACTGGAGTCGTGGCTGATGACACCCATCAGCAATGCACACACACCTGATCAACTACACCATAATGAGTCACACGCACAGGCAAGACATATAATTGAGCGTGTGTTTGGGATGCTCAGGTCATGGTTCTAGTGTCTGGGCACATCCGGTGGAGCCTTGAAGTATTCACCAGCTACATGCACCCAAATTCTTATGGTATGTGCTATGCTACACAATCTGATCCTGCGGTAACAGTTGCAGCAGGAACAGCATGGGGTAGGGCCACACAGCCCCCTACCAATGCCAAGGCCTGTACAGGCATAGTGTGACTTGGAGGAGGAACTACCTGAGCTGGACACAGTAGGCAAAAGGAGGTGTGCACAGTATGACCTGCCCTTGGCAAAGAGGCAACACATGGCATATGCACTGACACAGTAGGTACCCAGGGAATTTCACCCTCTCTGACTCGCACAGACAGTACAAGGGATGCCAAACATGACATTACCTGTGCTCAGCCAAGTATAGGAAGTGCACTGTGTGCATCCGACATAGGCAGCCCTCCAGCACCATCCTCAGGTCTGGAACACCCTCAAGGTAAGTCAATCAATCTACCAATTGGCAGTTGTATTAGAATGTGTATTTACCTGTAGCTATGGTATGGATGTGAGCATACAAGGGAATTTGGTGGCCGACTGTTAGGGCAGCAGACAGTACACATCCATAGTGGCACCATGACATCTGTAGCACATACCAGGGTCACAGTAGTAGCCAGTAGTATGCATGGTGTCCTAACCCACTGCAGGTTATGGGCTGAACATCATGTGTGTCCATACAGCCCACACAAGTCTCATACAGCTGGACAGGTGTAGACCAATACAGACAAATGCTATACAATGGCCTCTGGATATGCCCAATGGATGACCCCAACACCCACAGACACACACACAGACTACAGCAGGCCAGGAAGTTGGATGTAGGTTGTGAAGGCTAGGACGTCTGAAACCACTATGCTGGTAATAAAAGCTAGGATCTGATGTACACTGGTATGCCTCCAACCAGCAATTTAGGTAGGTCCACACACTAAAATGGAGTACCTGGCATACCAGTACAGTAGTAGCAAATGTGTACAACTGTCAGCTGTGCCCCCCTTCCAATGTACACATGTGAGAGTCATGTGCGCCACCCCTGGTGCTGTGTAGAACTGTGGATACAGTTGGATGTCCCCCCACGCTGTGCAGGAATGTAGCAACAGTCAATGCCACATGACCGTTAGCTACCCTGCAGACACAGCATGCCACCTGTCAGTGTACAACGCAGGGGTCGGAACCACAGTACTGACTATATGGACATGTGACACATGCGATCCAGTTGACCATACTAGGCATGCTCAAACACATGAAGGTATGACGGTATTGTCAGTCAACAACATGCGTAACAGTCATACTGGGCATGCTCACACACTGAAACACAGGATGGCCAGGTCTGAAAACACCAGTGGTCCAGACATATCTGCCAGTACATTGCTATACTGTTGGATGACAGTGCTGTATGGTATGTGTGTGGTACTGTCTATTGTCTGTATATATGCCATGGTGTATTGGTAATTCACATGAGCTGTGTTCGCAGGGTATTGCTACCAACACGTGCAAAGGTCGGTTCTTTGTTTGTGGCCAGAACGATGCCTTTGGATACGGAGTGGGTAAGGCACATTCCATCAGGTGCGAGCGGTTGTGCATGGGTTTGCATGGTGTTAAGCACTGCTGACCTCTGGTTACAGCTCCTTATACTTTTTAGACTCCAAATTTCTTTAACAGTGCAATACTCGCATAGTGGTAGACAAACACGCTTACACCCACTCGCTCACTCACTTGCACGTGCACTGACACTGGTGCTTCCATTTGTCACTCACGCTGGGTGGGCGTGATCCCTTGTGATGCCTATTACATCGGACTACATGATTACAGTATCGGGTATGGCTAACCATTAGGCAACGGCAGGCGTTCGACTGTACGCAATCGGTGGCCTGTCCAGTGACATAATCATGTTATATGCGTGTTCCTCATACAATCTGCTCCCATCTGGCTGATACATGGGAACCGATACTCTGCAATGCTGACATGTAAATGTTTTTTGGGAAACGCATCTCTCTGCCAGGTCATGCTACCGCATACCTATTGTAGGTTTTCCACATTTTAGATTGGCCGACGTGGACTCTAGGAGTACCACCTTTCCCACTTTGCATGGGACAGTCTCTCATTAGGCATATGTGTCATGCGAGAATACTCTAGCCATAGCAAATGTCCTGATTAGAGGACATTATTCAACGTGTCTGTAATAGTTGCATGTAACGGTTATTGTATACATGACACGTCGTTATGTTATGTGAAGTAGCATAAACAACTTGATTGCTGCTAGACTAAGCTTTGATTTGTACTAATATGTATATTTCTGTACTATGCATGGCTGTAGGTATGTTCTGACCTTGTACTTCTGACATTTCTACAGAGCAGGTCCCACTTTGGCCATTTGGAATGGTGTAACCCTATAGGACCTATATGTGGAGCTGTCACATTTGGCAAGGCAACACATACCATAGCCAGTAGTAAACTGACTACTTCACCGGTTTGCATACGTTAAGGTTATTCTTGTAGCATTATAGTTGCTAATACTGTTTCCTATAACATGTAGCTGTTTCAGATACAACAAAATCATTTTATGACACCACTGCACACAATATATGAACTCTTTTCCCGAAATCACAGGCCATGTGCCGTAACATTCATTTTGCAGGAAACAACTGCCCAGGTGGTAATCCCAAACTATTATGCTATCATCTACCTAAGGTGTTCGGTGGAATATGCGCATTCCGTCACTAGCAGACCTCACATACCAATGGGGGAGAATGAACACTGTATCAGGGACACTGCATAACACCCTGAAGGACACATTTAGATGATTGGTTCTATTAACCTGACACATTGACAGTCACAGGCATATGTATTCATTCACATTTGTCGAGGTACATGCTGTTTATGACTCATACATGCTGTCATTAGTCATTACGTGTATTCCGCCACCTGTCCACCTAATATCACTAGTTCTGGAAGTGTTTAGTTAGGACTGTGTTACATTCTGATTAATAATCATGGATGTCCATGATAATCGGGTATAAGGCACTGATATAGTCCCTATGTGTTCCCCCAATGGTTTACGGACTCTCCAGTAGATGTGCTCTTCAGGTTTGGGAGATATAGGCGTCTGCTATACCCACATAGGAATATTAATTACTTCCACTGGGCGGGCCTACTACATCTCTGCCAACCAACACCTGCACACTTAGGCCCATTATTGCATACCCACGATTCACCTACCTGACACCCCTCTACAGCACTCATGACTAATACTTACTGTGAGCGCAGCTGGGGTATGAACACACCCCTACACACTGCCCACTCTCCCCATCTCGGACACATGTCATATGTTTTGTCAACCCATGTGTTATTACACTTGCACAACCTACTGTTCTGTGTACAGCTATATCCTGTTTGCATCGATAATCAAGGGTTGACACGTAAAGTGAATTTTTGGTGTCCCGCAAGGGACCCCATTATCCATGTTTAAAGTGTAGACCTTGCAGATCTCTCCCACTGGTACTTTCCTGCCAGTGAAAACTGCACACTCACAAAACTGATGAAAAAGCACAAATATTGACTGTTATACTTATAAGGATGGATCACCTTTGTGTCAACACACGAGGTTTATTAAATTTATTTTATATTTTATTTTATTTTACATTTGTTGACCGGGCTCGTCTAGCTGGATACATATCCATTTTCAGTAGAGGCCCGGGGAGAAAAGCTCCAACATAATATGCTAAGAGAATAAAAACAGACAGTGAAAAAAAATTGAACATATAGAGAAGAATTTTTATACTTTTAACATAGGTGTAAATGAGTACATCAAACACCACGTGTGAGTAATTCACGATTCCTACGCGGAGGAGGTAGGTTGGGGAGGGGAAGCTAGAGGAGGGGATACTAGTCTACCAGGGAGTAATGAGTCTAGTGAAGTGGTTGTTGGCTAGGTTTAGTCTGGTTTAGGGCAAGGACATAACCAGTGTGATTTCAGGAATTGGCTGAGGTTCATTTTAAATAAGTTAAGCGAGGTTATACTTCTTAAATTGTTTGGAAGTGAATTCCAGGTTTTCCCTATGGAGTTGGCATAGATGGCATCACCGCCAGAGTTCTTAGATATGATGGTTTTTATTTGAACACTATGTGCTGAACGTAGGCAATTAAGGTTTGAGTAGGGTGGAAATACTTTGCTCAGAGCAGGGACTCTGTCAGGTTGGTTAATTATTTTAAATACTTCCGTGAGTTGGGTGAATTTGAGAAGATTGGGCAGTTCAAGCCAGCCAAGTTTCTTTAGGTTAAGGCAATGATGGGTGCGGTAGGGAGTTCCAGTTATAAATCTTGCTATGTGATTATAGGCGACGGAGAGCATGTTGAGTTCACACTTATTGAGGAAAGATAGGATAGGGGAAGCGTACATGAGGGTAGAGAGAAGATGAGTTCGAGCAATGGTTAGTTTGGCATGAGGGGTCAGAAAATTCCTAATACGATACATTGAACCAAGTTTTTTATTAACTGTCCTGATGGTATTGCTAATGTGAGTGTCAAATTTCAGCCTGTGGTCAATAGTTACTCCTAATAGTTTAGTGTTGGGAACAGGCTCTATGATGGTCCCGTTGGTGGATTTTACATGGAATGAGAGATTGTTAGGAGATAGAGGTTCATTACCTAGGGGAGTGGCTGCTGAGGGGAAAAATAGCAGCAACTTGGTTTTTGTGGGATTAAGTAGTAGTTTCAGTTCAGTGAACCAGTTTTCAATTTTCATGAAACAGTTCTGGGTCTTTATTTGGAGTTGTGAGAGGGAGATGTCAGAGCAGATCAGGGTAGAGTCATCTGCATATTGAATGCAGGTGGCTTCGGGTATAACTAGGTGAAGATTGTTGATGAAGACTGAGAATAGGAGGGGACCTAGTATGGAGCCCTGGGGGACGCCAATGGTGTTGGGGAGTAGGCCAGATAGCCTGTTTTGCCATTGTACAGCCTGTTGCCTACCAGTGAGGTAGGCTTTGAACCAATTTAGGGCTGGGTTATCTAGATGTAAGCCTTCCAGGGTTTGGAGCAGTAGCTGGTGGTTGACCATGTCGAAAGCTTTCGATAGGTCCAGAAAGAGAGCAGAGGATATGAGTTTATTATTACGGTTATTATTGATTGAGTCAGTAAAGGAGAGGAGAGCAGTGGTGGTACTGTGATAGGGGCCGAAACCCGTGTTGGGAATTAGACAGGAGACTATTAAGGGTAAGGTAGTTCATAAGTTGTCTGTGAACACACCTCTCCATGATTTTAGCTAGAGGAGACAGGATTGCTATCGGTCTATAGTTGGATGTTTCCGTGGAGGTACCACCTTTGTGGAGAGGGATGATGTATGAGATTTTCCAAATAGATGGGATTGTGGCTTCTTTTATAGATCTATTGATCAAGATAGATAAGGGATAGGAGATAGCGTCTGACGCTATCTGAAGGTATTCCGCTGGGAGGTGATCTGCCGCTAAGGTGGTTGGTCTAAGTTTTTTTAAGAAGGAGCGGATGTACTGGGTAGGTACAGGTTCTAATTTAAAGGAAGGTGGAGTTGAGTCACAAGCATAATTCGGTGATGAGGAAGTGTTAGTAATCTGGGTGGCTAGGGACTGTATGGTATCCGTAAAAAAGGAGTTAAAGGCGTTGGCAATTTCGACAGGATTTTTCCCTATGAGTTTCTCAGGGGTGGGGGTGGTAGATTTCCCAGGATGGAGGAGGTTATTAAATCCAGCCCAGAACTTTTTTGGGTTATTCTGGTGTTTGACCTGGAGGTGGCAGTAATACTGTTTTTTGTCTTGAACAATGGCTGTTTTAGTCGAGTTTCTGAGTTGTTGGAATTTAATGCGGTCCAGGGGAGTTTTGGTGGCTCTCCATTGGTTCCAGGCCTGGTCACGGAGTTTGATTTTAGTTTTAGTCTCCCTGGTTAGCCAAGGTGCTATACGTTCTTTAGTTCTAATTTTCCGAATGGGGGCGTGACGGTCTAGTACGTTGAGGAAAGTATTGTTAAAGTAAGTAACACTCTCCTGTAGGGGTAGGGTTTTGAGGATGGACCAGTGACAGGATTTAAGTTCAGCAAGAAATTGTTGTTCGTTAAATTTCTTCTTATTTCTTACAGATCTATATAGAGGGGGGTTAGTTGTTGAGCTTCTGTGTTTGATAATATAGGTGATTAGGTGGTCGCTAAGGTCGTTATATACAAAGTTGCCAAAGAGTGTAAAAGCCCAAAATGGGATACAATCCACATACTGTCCGTATTTAAGAATAATGTCTTATTAATTGGCACAGGCAATTTAAAGTTCGTGAAATAATGTAAAATAAAAACCAGACCTGGGTTCCAGTGCAGTTGAAAAGTAATAGGAAAATTTCCGTTTTTTCGTCAATACACTTCCATAAGAAACTCTCAGGATGGCTAGCCCTGGTAGCGATGTTGTAGCTTTTTTGATGAAGTAAAAAGTGAAACGCTATTAATGATCAACTGTCATAACCAAGTGTGGCTTGGTATAAATAATCTGTAAATTTGTCCAGTAGTCCGCCCAAAACTGTTGGTATAGGCACACTGTAGCAATGTTGTAGCTTCACAAAAAGTAAAATGCAGGCGGTAAATAACTGCCAGAGCAGATCTGCTTAGAATCACTGAGATGCAGTATGGCCAACTGTCCGCCCAAAGCCGTTGATGTAGGCAGACTTTAAACACAAGTCACGAACCCAGTCCTGTGAAGGTAGTAAGAAGTAAAATCCAAAATAGCAGGGTATTCTACAGTTCACAAGAGCACACTGACAAAATGTTGTTAAACGCAACCATGCATTTTTCGTTCAGATATG